>NW_002476424.1:60833-129273 GCF_000189635.1 Tetrahymena thermophila SB210
GGGGATAAAAGCTACAAACAAAAAACAAAGAGAATTGTAACAATTTTGGAGATTTATTAAGACTTTTTTTTTCATTATGTGATGTTTACATTTTTTTTTGGAGAAGATTTTATCTAAACTAAAGTAAACTTTCTAACTTTCAAAAGATAACAAACAGCTGAATAATTAGTTTTTATCTAAAATTCTGTATTTCTTTTTAAGGACTACAAATAAATGAAAATAAAATTAAACTTAATCTTGATAATAATTCGTTACAATTTAAAAACTATTTTTTCGATTGTATTTTTAATGATTTATCATTAAAAGATATTATAATTTTTAAATCTTATTTGAACAAAATTTATCAAAATTGAATTATAAAATCATACTCTAATTTGTAGACCAATAAGCTTTGAATTATTTTAATATCAAAAAAAGTAAAAAACTATTCTGAATTTAATTTCTGATAATTTATTACTGAATTTAAAATTTAAACAAAAACATACTTTTTGACATCGATTAGATAGTAAAAAAATCAATGGAGGATATAACAAAAAATACTGAAATGATCTAATATCAAAATGGTTTTCAATTATCTTCGACTTTACATATTTTTCTTTTATTTTTTACATAAGTTTTTTAAATTCAACATTCTTTTTCAAAACTTTAATGTATTCCCAAAAATTTTTTTATTTTTATATATAAAATTTAACTTTTTCTTTTATAATGCTGCAAATATTGTGATAGAAAAATCAATTTTACTCAAAATAATTAGGCTATAGACTTTCCTTATATAATTAATTTTATATCTAAATTCTATATACTTTTAAGGTTAATTTCAAATATTTTCATATGAATCAAAAATCTCTGTTAAAAGCTAACTTTAAGCTAATACTAAATGATTGAAATTTATAAAGACATAAGAATATTAAACTTAA
The DNA here is from genome assembly GCF_000189635.1 of Tetrahymena thermophila SB210. Classification (NCBI taxonomy): domain Eukaryota; phylum Ciliophora; class Oligohymenophorea; order Hymenostomatida; family Tetrahymenidae; genus Tetrahymena; species Tetrahymena thermophila. The sequence continues at coordinate 61,751 of NW_002476424.1, forward strand.
AATTTAATAATATAATTAAAAATAAACAATTAAAAAAGGAATTAATATCTATAAAAATGAATTTAAAATTAATTCTGTTAACTTGCTATATTTCTACTACAATAGTTCTAGCTGAATCAAAGAAATCTGACACAGCTTGTAGTTCTCATACTGCTTTTAATAAAGCAAGGAGTGTTCTTACAAATGCTCTTATTTCTGATGCTAAAGGAAAGCAGAAAAATGAGGCTCTTTAAAAGTAATTTTAAAATGCTAAACCCTCTAAGAGATCAGCTAATGATCTAGGTGTTTGTTCTTAATATGCAGGATAAAACTCATGTTGCAATATCAATATGGCTAAGCTAATTGACTAAGCTGCTTTACTAAAAGTCAAGCCTATTTAATAAGCTAAAAGTGTTTTCTAGAAATTCATACGTATTTATATAACTCAATTATATAAAAACTGCCCTGCAACTGCAGTTCCCTCTCCAGCTATCACACATGAAAATATAATTATCAATAAAAATTTAAAGATTTTTTAGGTAAATAGAGCAACTTAAGCTTCGTGTAAGATAAATTTTGGAAAAGCTATTTCATCTTTCACTAGAGGTGCTTTTTGCTCAATTTGTGCTGGGGTTGATAAATTAAGTGATTACTTCAATGCTCAAGGACAACTAAAAATATCTCAAGACTCAGTAAATGTATTTTAAAAGGCAACAGATGAAGCTATTAATTGTCATGCATAGCTTTTTAGTTAAACGAGTATTGAATAGATGGTCAACGAACTAAATAGTGCTTATATTAAAGATGGCGATAAATGTGGAGATTCTGTTGTTTCAAAAATGAAATCTATCTTTGCTAACCATAAAGTTACTAATGATGATGGTAAAGGTGGTAAAATATGCAAAGGCGTTATTGTTTTTGGCGATAACTCTGCTTGCGAAAATACTCTTTAGGGTGACCCAACTCTAGAATAAAAAAGCGGTAGATTCCTTAATTTTGATGACGAAAATATCAACAGATTGCTTGAAGCAACACCTGATGCTGTTATTGATCAAAGTGGAATCAGTATTTACACTACAAGCTCAACTGATGATCAAATAGATGAATCAGGTAATGCTATTTCACCTAATTTTGAAGGAATAAAAACTAATAGTAGCATAAGTTTGATTGCTGGCATTTTAGTTTGGTTATTGTTTTTATTGATATGAATAAAAAATATTATTTTGTAAATTATCTATAAAAAATATATTAATTACACACATTTCAATATTTTGAAACTTACTTTTGCAAAAATAATTTTAAATTTTCAAAAATGTTATCAAAAAAATATTCTTAGAAAATAATAAAAACTTATATTTAAAGAATAATTTATACACTGTTGTCTGTATTCACAAATAAGACTTTTATATTAAGGTATCTATAAAGATCATATTAGTTTAAAAATTGAAACAGTTTCACAAAATTATTTTAAAAATTATTTGTTTTTATTAATTTATGTGCATAATATTGAATTATAAATTTTAGTTAGGATAATATATAAATTTATGAAGTAAATAATTATGAAAATTTTTGAAATATATAAATCTAATATTATAAAGATTAATTTTAATAAAATAAATTTTAAGTTTAAGGGATGAAAATGTATTTATTATTTTTAAAAATATAAGAAAGCAATTTCATTAAAATTGTCTCAAATAGTAAAAGCAAATATTATTTTTGTTAAAATAAAATAAAAATAAATATATTGAGAATAGAATTTCAAAAAAGTATATTTGATTATATTCTACTTAATTAAATGGTTTATTTATTATTGAATAAAAATAAATAAAATTTTTTTTTAATCGCTCTATCAAAATTTGATCAATTGCTCATTTGAGTTCATCGGCACAACTAATATAAAATATAATAAAAATTTGGATAAATCATCAAAAATTGGTTGAATTCTCATGTGAGTGCATCAGTAATTTTCATAAATGTACAGTTTTACCCTCATTATTTTATAAATAACGGATTTCAATTATATAAATTTTAGAGTATAATTTATAAAAAAGATAAAGAGTAAAAGATAACTTTATACTTATTAAATTATACATGGCTAAGGTAAAAAAATATGCCTAAATTTTAATTAGCTATATGAAAGGATAGATTAAATTAATTATCTAAATTTGCTTAAGTTAGTTCTTTATATTTGGCTAAAAGTTTCATATAAAGCATTAATAAATAATTTAATGAATTATTTATAAATTCCTTATTATTGTAAAATTTACATTTTAAATAGTATTATTTGCTTTCAAATACCATTCCTTAAAGAATAAAATTAGAGGTTATTAAATTAGAGTAAAACTATTATTTTGACTTTTTAGAAAAAATTTAATTTGAGTTTTTCCTTTTAATAGATGAATATGATGGATGAATCAATAAAAAAGTATTACCAAACCAAAATTTTTTAAAAATTTTCAATCAGAAATAATAAAGTTGTTAATCTTAATTTTTATCCATAATTTATTTAGCAAATCATATGACAAGAGTTGCTATTCTTGAAAATAAAATATTTAACTTGTTTTGAATATTAAGAGCTAACATTTTAAAATAATATTATCTTACCTACCTTCAACTGAAAACGGAATAAAAGAAATTTTAGTTTTTAAAATATTTTTTATGCAATTTATTCCAAGCTTTAAAAAAAATCATCCATAGACTTTGTAAATTTTTTTGTAGACTAATTAATGTAAAATTTCATAAAAGTAATAAATAATATTGAAATTAATTTTTGAAATTTTTTATTGGTATTTATCATCAAAATACAAATACTGCTTTGACAAAATTATAAATAAATTAATGAAAGACAACCAAATTTATAGATCTTCTATTATCAATTTAAAATAATATTCAAATATCTTCAATTTTTTTATCTCAAGCCAATTGTTTTTTACAAAAATATTAATTAAATGAGAAACTATTTTTTAGAAAAAGATTTCTTCTTAGATGAGAAATTATTTTTTAAATTGAAATAATTACTAAATTTTTCCAATAGAAAGATGCTACTTTATTATATCAACCAGATTATTGTAAGGCATTACAAATAAAATATGTAATTTACACTAAATAATTTAAACTATAGACTTTACTTTTCTAATAAATTTTATCTCTAAGGTTTTATATATTCTTCTTGTCTTTTTCAAATTATTCAGAGACTTTTGTATAAATAATGTATGGATTCTATTAAAAGGGTGCTTTCAATAGAGATTGGATTTTTTTTGAATTTAATAAATACAAATGAGGAGAAATTAAAAATGAAATAAATTAATAAAAAAATTAATTAATTAATTATTAAAAGATTTTAAAAATTAGAAATAGTAATGAAAATCAAGTTAGTTTTATTAGCTCTCTGCATTTATTTATCTGCAGTTTTAGTCAAATCAAAGAAATTAAAGCCATCTTGTAGCTATCATGCTACTTTTTATAAAACAAGGATTATTCTAACAAAAATTCTTTATCATGAACTTTATAAAGATACCTAAGCAAAGCAACTAAATGATGCTCTATAAAAATAATTTTTAAACTCGAAACCTTCGATTAAATCTGAAGATGATCTTGGAGTTTGCTCTGAATACGCTGGAGAAAATTCTTGCTGCAATATCAATATGGTTAAATTGATTGACTAAGCTGCTTTTTTAAAAGTCAAGCCTCTTTAATAAGCTAAAAGTGCTTTCTAAAAATTTATAAATATTTACAAAGCTTAAATAAATGAAAATTGCCATAAAAATATCAATGATGAAAATATTTTGTCTAATGAAAATTTAAAGATTTTATAAGAAAATAAATAAAAATAAGCTGATTGCAAAGTAAATTTTGCAAAGAGCATTTCATCTTTCACTAGAGGTGTTTTATGTACAATGTGTGCTGGAGTTGATCAATTGGAAGATTACTTCAATAATAATAAGTAATTAAAAATATCTCCTACTTCATCATAGACATTTGAAAAGAATACTCAAGAGGCTATTCAATGTCATGAATAAATTTTTAATTAAGCCAATATTGAATTAATGGTTAAAGAATTAAATAGCTTTTATATATAAACTGATCACACATGTGGGGATGTTGTTGTTAAAAATATAAAATCTATTTTTAAAAATCATAAAATTCATAGCGAAGATAGTGAACATCGTAAAACATGTAGGAGTGATCATGTATATGGTGATAATTCGCATTGCGAAAATATTCTTTAGGGTAACAAAGATCTTGAGAGTAAAACTCAGAGATTTCTTACTTTCGAAGATGAATATCTAAATATAAATAGATTGCTATAAGAAACAACTGATGCTGTAATAGATAGTAATGGAGTAAATATTTACAAACCTAGCGATACTGATTAAAATATAGATGAATCAGGTGATTAAATAAAACCTAATTTTGATGGAATAGATACAAATAATAGTTTGAGTTTGATTTCAAGCATTTTTATTTGCTTAGTTTTCTTAATAATTTGAAAATACTAATTATTTTTTTATTTGTAAATGATATAAATGTATTTATTATTATTTTTGTTTAATTTATTGTTAATTTTGAAAATATTTATTGTAATTTTTCAGCTAATAATTAAATTAAATTTTAAAACTGTAAATATTTATTATTTTTTATTATATCATTTAATAAAGAGATAAAAATTTCATAATAATAAAGTAAAATAAGCTTTTACGATATATAAAATGTGTTATCTACTTTAAATCAATAATATCATACCAAAGTTTACATCTAATACATATTTTGAAGATTAATGGTTTATTTTGATTCAAAATAATTATAAAAGATAGATTTGATTTATAAAATATTAGCAATTTATTTTAAAACTCTAAAATTAATAAAAAAAGTAATGATAATCTGAATATAAAAATTTTGGTAATTTTAATTTTATTTTAAATATAATGTATTATTATTTAATATTTAAAATTTAATAGAAGATAAAATTAATAACTTAATAGATGTAATAATGTTTTAGTCTTATCAATCAATATATTTAGGTTGATTAAAATAAATTTTAATTTATTATTTACAAATAAATTTTCATTTAAAATTTATTAAAATATAAAATAAAATAGATTATTTTTACAAATATGTTGAGAATAGAATATTTATTTTAAGCTTAAATTTTATTTAATTTTAAAAATTCATAAGAACAAATGACTAATTTAATAGATTAAATATTTTTTTTGTATTATTTATTACTCAATACTATTTCATGTTAAATAAAGTAGATTTAAATTAAATAAATAAAACAAATTCATTTTTTATTTTAGTTTTTTTAATTATGAAATAAAACATAATATTTTCTAAAAATATTTAGAGAAGATTATTTTGATCAAACTGAAATTTCATTTAAAAATTTAAATAAAATAACTTTTAATATTCTTATGATAAATAGAGTTATTTCATTTGAATTTCACGCTAAAATATATTAGAATAAATAATATTAAAATTGGCATATTATTCGGTGATTTATATTAAATAACTAATAAAATAAAAAAATCAATCATTAATCATTTAGAAATTGAATATAATATGTAATTATTTCAATATTTAATCAATAAGCATACATCATCATAAATTAAAAAACGCATCAATTATCGTTAAAAGCTTTTTAGATTCTACCAAATAATAATTAAAGACTATTAATATTTGGAGTATGAACAATTATAAAACCGAAATGTTTTAAAAGAAATTATTGATAATCTATATATAATATTATAACAAAATTATTTATAAAATTTTGTGTAAAAATATATTTACAATTTAAATTCTTACATTAATTTTAGAGTTTTTTCTGGAAATATTCTTATAATTAATGATGTTACCACAATTAATTTATTTATTGTTTGATAAATAGCAGATAATTAAAAGTGTAATAATATTAACCTTAAAAGTTTATTTTCTTTTATTAAAATTTACTTTTTTACTTTAATGGTATTTTCCTGCTCAATTCCAAATTATTTCTATCAATTTTAGTGTGAAATTCATTCTTTAAGAGTAAATACAACATTGATTTATATGGAAATTATTCAGGTGAGAAATTTTACTCCTAAATTTGTTATGATATATTATTGTTATAGAATAAACCCAATCCAAGAGAAAATAGATAAATTTGTATGTGAGCTAGAGAATTTAGAATAAAATAAATTCTCAACAATAAAAACCTGTAAAAAATAGCAAACAATTGTTTTTCAAAGTTTATTTTTCATTTAATGCTCATCAAAATTCATCTAATTGTCTAAAAAATTAATTTTTCTACTTAAGTTGAAATAGATAATTAACAATAGTTTGAAAACTGCATTTTTTAGATTAACTTTAATCCTTTTTTTGTCAAGCTAATAATAAACACAACTTCCCTACTCAAAACAATCATTTCCCAAATTCAAGCGAGAGAATAATTGAAAAATAGCGAATGAATATTTTAGTTTCACTATTCTATTATAATTTTTAGCTTTCAAATTCATGCTTGATATATTTTTATCCTAAATAGATATTTCGCTCTATTTAGTGATTAAAATAATATTTCATGCAAATCTTGTAAAAAACATAACACGAGCGATATTTATTAGTATTAATACAATTTTAATGCACTATTTTCTATTTAAATAGATACTTATATCATCATTTTGTCAATGTTTGTTTTAATTGTCTTTTGTAAATAAATTTTTTATTGAGTGACATTAAAAAGTATTTGCTTCTCTGTATTCCACACTTATTATTATATATAAATAATGTCATTATAGGAAGAAGTCTTTGATGCTAATAAACAACAATATTACAAAAAATGCTAATATATTCACATCAAAATCATTTCGAAGAAAATAAATTATATTTCCTTGTAACCACTATTAACCTTTAAAAGAATTTGAAAAAGCTGTTCTGCCTTTGAGAAACTTTAGATGGCTAATTAAGTAGAAAAAATTTATGAAATTGAATGGACAATAAATACATCTAATACTGATTTAATGCCAACAAAATACAATTTACTTGTTAAATTCAAGTATAGTTCATCTCATAAAAAGATAAAACCATTTAAATATCCATTTATCTATTCATTTTACAATTAAATAAAGAAAGACTAAAAATTCGAAAAGACTAAGAAAATTATTATTGAAATTAAAAATACGTCAAAAGTAGCAAGAAAAAGACAAAAAAATCATAAGCATTCAACTACAATTGATTAGCATTTATATAAGTATTTAATGAAACATTTATGAAAATTAAGCAAAAAGTTTTGTTTAGAGTAATTTAAAAGTAATTAGAGAAATACATTTGGCATAGGAATAGGAGATTATTTAGAAAATTGTTAGTTTTTATTGACATAAATGATATAGTTTTTTTGATTAGACCTATGATATGAGGTATAAAATATCTAAATAATTTGACAAAAATATACATAAAAGAGGTTAAGATCAAACAAGTTTAGCTTTTAAACATGTTATGATCTCAATTTTTGTGATAGAATTATATTTGTACATTAAAAATTTATATTCATTTAATTTAAATTATTTGAGATAAAATGCTCTTTTTATCTTGTTTATTATAAATATGTTATTTATTTTTTGGTTATTGTTTTACTAGTTTAGAGTCAAAAGAACTATCTCATCTCATGTTTTTATTAAATTTAACCAGTGACTGTAAAATTTAATATTCATTTGAAATAAAGAGTTTTAATTGTTTTTTTCAAAGCAATCTCAAAGCAAGTAGTGTTAGAAAGTCAAGCACTTGAGACCACCACCAAACTTTATGAATTCAGATACGTCAACAGTGTGAACTTAGAAGCCTCTTTATTTGAGTTAATTAATAAAGTTTTCTGCTTCATAATGAACAATAGCGTGCTTGCCGATAACAGTTGAGTTACAGGCGAATTCCTTAGCATCCTTGTAGGTAAGGTAGATGATTTCACAACCAAGCTTTTTAATTTATTGCTTTGCTTCTTCTGAGAAGGCGTTTTCATAAACAGCAATCAAGTTTTCACTGATAGGGAACATAGCAGTATCTAAGTGATAGAATTCGGGATCGATAAGTTAAAATCCAATTACTTCCATGTCACTGTAAACTGTTTGTAAATAAGAAACAATTTCCTTGGTGTTTCTTTTGCCGTATCCTACAAGGATTTTACCATTCCAAACCATGGTTTCACCTGAACCTTCATAGTGCATTCCTTCAGGAACTCTTTCACCTTAGAAACCTTAAGAGCGCAAGTATTCAATGACATATTCAGTTTCGGGGAAACGCTCATTAGTTGCGAATCTACCGAAGACAGCCTTTTTATTAATAGCGAAGACAGAGTCACCAAAGAAACATAATTCAGTTAAATTCTCTCTGGGAGGTACAGTGTGAACTGATTCAGGGACGAGTCTCTTGTAGGTATTGACAAGTTCTTCCCATTATTATTTAGCCTTTTCTACTGAGAATTAAGCAGAAAGATCCATCCAAGGATTGATAACATACTTTAATTATAAGAAATCAGGAGAACACAAGAATAACTATCTATTGCAAGTCAATTTTCTTGAAGTAGAAGTAGAGCTTTCTACTTGATTCTCAGCTTAAGTGCCAGAAATGATGTTTGAAAGAATATCTGAAGAAATATTTGCTTTTTTGCCACGACCATCAGTTCCGCTCTTCAACTCAGCAGAGAGGATATTTTAAATGGGGTGGATGTCATCTTGGTTGCAGGTGTTTAAAGATGATTTTACTTTATCAAAAGTTCCTTCGATTTGCTTGGCGCTTTATTCAATTTGGTGTTAGTTTTAAGTAGCGGAGTCCATTTATATTTATTTTAAAAAGATTTTTTTCTTTGCTTAATTTAATTTGATTGATTGTTTGCTTGTTTGTTAATGCTTTGAATTTTTAGTTTTTGATTTTGATATTTTTTTGATCATTAAATAATTATCGAATTGAGTCACTATTTAATATAAATAAGCTCTTTGCATAATTGTGTAATTGATAGGTCAATCTTTTTTTAATAATAATAATAATATCACCGAATATAATTTAATAAGATATCCTTTCTTTACCCTACTGCATGCATACTAACAAGTACACATATTACTATTTTATAGATTGATCACCTTTTTAATTATAGTCTTCATTATGTAATTATTGCAAATAAGCAGGTTTATATTTAGAATAGCAATTCAATACCCTATCTAGTATGAAAAAACTAGTTAAATTTTTTATCTCATTTACTTTTGTTTTGGAGATGGTTTGTTAGCTTTTGTCACTTTTTCAAATTAAATTTTTTGTTCTAAAATAAGTAATTAATTCTTCTTTTTTTCACAAATTTATAATTTTCCTCTCCCTATTGCAAATTACAGACTTAAAAATAAATTACACCTAAAATAAGTTTTTTATTAACTAAAATAGTATCTGAGTAGTACCCTCCATTCTCCTTAATGCAATCAAGAAAGATTGAAAATTTATCACTGTATTTCCATTGCAATTCAGTTATGCATTATTTAGCGATAATCTAATTTGTCTAATTCAATTTAATTAATCAGAAAAGAACACTTAACTAAAATTGAAAATATTTCTATTCGATTTTGAATTTTTCAACTATCTATAAAATAAATTAACAAATAAAAAAACAAATTAATTAACAAATAATTTGCCAACTTTTTCAGTCACAATCAATTTTCTATTTTCAATACATTTGTTATATCTTTTACACTACATACTTTAGGTTAATTTAAATTAAAGTGTCAAGATATTTCTTTCTCAATTAGTGAGAAAAGCAAATATTTAAATAAACTATTTGATATTTGTTATTTTTTTATAGGCTAGCATCGTTTTTATTATTCTAACACCCACCAATTAAATAAATAAACAAATAATTTCTTAGTTAACAGTATCTCAACAAAATAAAATGATGAATGCTACCAGCTTTCTTTGCTTATAAATATAAGACTAAAGTTTTTGAAATAGTGAATGTGCAGTATTTATATGAAAACCCATCTGAATTTTGATGTTCTAATAATAGTTAGAAAAAGAGTAGAATTTAACTTTGAAAAGAAAGACATGTATTTATCTTAATTCTATCTATTTTTGATTTGTTTTAGGATTGATAATATTAACCTATCTAAATATACCCTCTTTATATTTAATTCAAAAATAATCGAGTTTGATCTTAATTAAATATTCAAGATATGTCCAAGTTAATAATCAATACTAAGCAAGCAAGAGGTACCTTTAAATAAGTGTCATATTACCTCAATAATGCATTAAGCTTTTTAATTTTTTTAAAAAATTTTGAGATAATGATGCAGTTTTAATTATCTTTTGAAAGCTTAAACAAAAAGTTAAGCTGACTCAGTATTAATAAATTTCTAGTACGCACTTTTAGTTTAAAAATGATCAAATGTGATGTATGATTTATTGCTTATTTTTCTAAGAATTTTTCTCATTTTTTATAATAATTTAAATACTCTCTAAAATCAGCTAGAAATTATTTGTATAAAACAAGGCAAAACAATATTTTGCAAGTAGAATTCATTTTTGTAGTATTAAATTACTTGAATCAATCATCTGATAACTTTATTATTAATATTTTACACACCACTATCTATCTATTTTAAATTAAAAAACAATCTATTTTATGGCTATAAAATGGAAAATATTTAAAATCGCCTTAGAATAAAACTCGCTCCTCTCTCAAATATTAACTCAGAATTTCAAACCTTTTTATTATTTAGAATATTTATTATGTAGAATTTATTTTTAAGTTTCATTCTAAAATCTTAATATCCTCCATCAAAAAACACTTAGTCACTGATATAAAATAAATATTTACATTAAAACTTGTATTATCTATCTTACAATTAACAAACTAGAATAATACTGGTTAACTCTTCCATCAATTATTAACTAAAAATTTTTTCAAAATTTTTTAATAACTTAGCATATTATTTAGAAGAGTTTTATCATTATGTTTCATAGTAAAATATTTTTATCAATCTTCAAAAACAAAATCCTCAATCATTTACAAAAAATAAATATTTTTATTAAAATTTATATTATGGTAGGATCAATAGATTGTTTTTTATATTTTTTAATCTAGGTAGATATTTTTATAATCAATATTTTTTATTATAAAGCTAGTAATCTTTATATTCTTTTAGTGATTTCACCATAATTAATTAAATATGAGTTCCTGTATTTAAAATATATTCATAAAAAATTAAAGTAAGGTATGGGATTTACATTTTTATAACAAATATAAATAAAATGGAAAGCATATAAAATCAGCTTAGAATAGTATTTGCTCCTCCCTTAATTATTTACTTAAAAAGAATTTTCGAATTTTTTTTAATTAAATAAATTTTTAATTTAATTAAATTTTATATTATCTAAAGACCAATAAACTATTGATTTACTTTATATAATTTCAGTAATTAAATTTATTAATATTTCTTATTGTAATCATTTTTATTTTTAGTGATTGGTTTCTCAGTAATTAGATAAATTTAGTTTCAACATTTAAAAATAAGTTTATACAATAAAATAAAATTAATTATACATTTTTGTTACATTTAACTCTTTTTTTTGAATTAAAATCTACAAAATATCGTTTGAAAGTATATAAATAAATGTAAAATTTATTTTTGGAATAAACAAAGATTTTTAAATATTATTTTATCAGAAAGAATTCAAAAATGAATGTTTTTCATCTTTTTAGTTAGAAATATTATTTTTATCAGAAATAAATTTTATAATTTGAACTCATTTTAATTAATTTTATTATTTTTTAACTTAAAATTAATATAAATTCAATAACATTTAAAAAATTAAATTTTAATTTTATTATTTTTTCATTTACTTTTTTTGTAACTAAATCTTTAAATAAATTTGGATCAAACTAGAGTTAAAAATGCCTAACAAATCTATCTTAAAATAAAGTTGTCGTCTTCTTTATATTATGGGTGATGTGAAAGCTTAATGGCTTCTTCACATGATATTTTATTATAATAAGAATAATGCTGCATATCTCTCATCGCTAACCAATAATTAGAGTATTCTGGATGACCTTGAAAACATAAAATTTTAGGATTTTAGTTTGAGTCAGATAATTTATCTGTATAAACTTCTATTTCATAATTATCGGAGCTTCCCATAATTTCAAATAAGTTTTGATCCAATTTTACTACTATATCACCATGAAGTTTAGTTATTTAAATATTTTTTTATCTGAAATTCAGCTATTTTATAAAAGGAAATTCAAAAAACTTATCTCCTAAGTGTAATGTGTGAGTACCCGAATTAAAGAAATTTTTATCTGTTTTCTTTTCTTTGACAATATCACATTTGCCATTTAAAGTATGAGCAAGAATTTATTCCCCAAAGCAAATACCTAATATCTTGATGTTTTTATATGTTTCATAAACCATTTTAATCCAATTTTTATAAGTGCTGATCCACTCTTCTTGTGCATACGCATTTGATGCACTTCCTGGCATGATTATAGCTTGAACATTTTTAAGGATATTATCTTGTGGGATCTCTCCTTATGCTATATTATAGGTAAACCATTTTTAATAGTCTTTTTTGTAAATCCCATAGAAGAAGGTCTTTGTTGGCATAGGAACATAACCCATTTATACTTTTTTTAAGAAATCTACTCTGTTGTGAAGGATAAGGATATAAGTATTTTCTCGAGTTGGTGGAGACGCCTTTAGCTAAATCTATGATTCAATAATTATTTTTAGATCAGCTTTATTCAGAATTGAATGAGTTAAAGTGTCTATTTAATTAGAATAAATATCAAGTATTTGTTATTGACTTAAAAGTAAACATTCAATTTCTAGTTAACGCATATTTTTCACAAATTGCTCCTCGTCACCAATTTATTATAGATAAATTTGAATATCTTCTGAATATCCATCGTACTAAAATGCTTCTGTAATATAATGCAGCCACTCATTGTAGTTTTAATTCAAGGAAAAATGATCTCTTGATCTAAAATAAGGGTCTTCAATTTGAGAAGTTATAGGCATAAACAACGATTAAAATGATAAGTGATGATTAATTTTTGTGATTATATGACGAGCAATCGTTAAATATGGACAGTAATTGTCATTAAATTCATCACAAAAATCATGGATAAAACCATATTTTGAAGGATCATTCTTTTTAAATAAGCAGTATTTAAAATCTTGTGTGAAAAGAATTAAAACAGCCTAGTTTTTTCTTTACATTTATTTTGAACTCCTTTTATGATTTTTGATGTTTTTAAATCTAAAAATTATCCTAATTAATTAATGCATTTTGATTAAAAAATAATAATTGATTGATGATTTGTGCTCTTGTATTAGCCATAAATTGTTCTCGATTTATTCTTAATTCAATAGTTAAGATGTAAAAAGAAAAATGAATCTCTATCTTTAAAGTTTATAAATCTAAATCCTAATAATACTTTAATTATTAAAAGAATTACCAATTAAAGCTGATTAATATTTTTAGCAATCAGAGATTGTTATGTTAATTAAAAAAATGTTAAAAATGATTATTTTTTAAAGTGGAGATATATTTATTGGTTACTAATAATTAATTAACAAAAACAAAAGTTATTATCTAAAATTGATACATTTTTTTGAGTTATTTCTTATTATAATTACAGAATGTTAAAATTTATAAATAATTTTTAAAAATTAAGCCTTTTTCTTTCTTACTTTTTAGGATAAATTAAAATTAATTATTATGTGTAAGATTTATTATTAAATCTTAATGTTTATTTTTAAAACTTATACTTAAAAATATAGTAAGAATTAGAGATGGGCTATCAGTCATATGTTGAAAAAATTATAGTGTTTAATTAAAGTACTTAAATTATAATAAAATAATATTTATTTAGTAAAAGATTTTAACGTTAAGAAATAATATTTTCTTCTTAAAAATTAAATTTCATAAGTTTATTTAAAATCAATATAAAATAATTATTTAAAGATAATTAATTAGTTGGTTATATAAATTTAAATATAATTAATAAGAATAAATTTACTTTTAAAATAATTTCATATGTATCTTAAAAATTGATAATAACTTAAATTAATTCTTATGTAAGTAATTTTTAAATAAAATCTAAAATATTTTTTTTTAAAATCAAAATATATTGCATAATATTCCAAAAAAAATAATATTAATAGTTATTAGATATTATAATTATTAAAAAATTCTTTCTTGCTCATCTAATTTAATGGTAATGAACAAATATGTGGCACTATATACTAATATATTTTAGTATATTTAATTTATTGGAATATATTAGTAGTATATAATAATATTTAAAAATTTTTTAAACATATAAAATAATATAAATATTAAATCTACAAATATTTTTAAAAATACAATACAGTGTCCACCATTTATTTTGTCGCCTAAAAATTTGTAATAATAAATCAAACTAAAATATAAAAGTGACAAAATTAATGGCTGGCACCGTATTTTATATTAATATTTTAAAATATTATAATATATAAATATATTGTGCCACCGATTTGTTCATTACTAATTTAATTATAAAATTATCAATTTTAAAAAAATAAATGTTTTGTATTTTTAATAAATTAAAAAATGAATTTATAGTATTTTTGAAATAAATAAAATTAGATTTAATCTATTCATTTAAAATTATGTTAAGAAAGCTAGATTATTTTTTGGTTCTTTTGTAAAATTTATTATTTAAAATGTCTATTTTATAAAATATACTTTTTTAGAATGTATAGATTTAAGAATATATTTCATCTAAGTAATATTTTTCTAATTTTATGATCATTTTAAGTAATAATCTTAATTAAATAGATTTTTAACAAAAATTCTATAAAATTTAGAGTTTAAAACTTTTAAAACTCCAAGAAAAGTAAATAAATCTACATTTTAATTAGAAAAATAATTATAATAACCTTTCCTCCATTTAAATAGTAATATAAAATTTATGAAAACAAAAATGTATTCTTTTGAAATCATTGATAAACACATATTTTAATAAATAAATAATTAAATAATTAAATTGATAAGTAGATAGATATATATATCTTTGTAATGAATATTTGCCTTCTTATATGTTTAGCTGATGAATATTAAATAGATTAAATTTAGTTTAAAAATATAATTATGTATTTAAAAATAATCATTTCAACACAAAATTTGTCTTTTTCAATATTTTTATAGAACTAAGCGAGAGAGCAGTTTTATTGTTTTCGTAAGCTAAAAATAAGACAAGTTACTAAATAACTTAATTTCTAAAAATAGAATTTTTCTTTTTAAATGATTGAATAAAATGTAGATTAAATAAATTTATTTATATAAGCTTAGAAAAGAGGTTTTTTGATAGAAATTCATGTTATGTTGTTTTTTTGGAAAACTGAAAAATTTATTTATATTGCTTTGAGCTTATATATGTGATTAAATAAAATTTTGATTTTTCCTCTTTTTTGTTGTTTTTTATGTTTTTTTGATTTTTAAATCACTTCTCTTCTTTTAGTAAAGAAAGTTTGAAGAAATGATTTTCAATCCATAATTTTTTTTGGGAAATAAAAATATTAGTCAAATATGTATGCATGTATATTCATGCATAAATTTACTTGCTTAGATCAGTTTCGGTATCTTGTTGTGTGTTTTATTTTTAAAAATTGTGCGACCTTTCAAATTTTTTATGTTTAGGGTGAATGATTAAATAAATAAATAATATATTGTATGACATTACTTATTGCTTTTAGTGAAAGGAATTTTAAGTTTGACAATGAATATATTTGATTTTTCCTCTTATTTTATTTAATTTATCAATTTCTTGATATAATTATTTTATATCGAGAATATTGTCAAAGGATATTATTTATTATAAAAAGGAAAAAGAGCGAAATACCTTTTATTATTCATTAAATAAGCGTGATGGATTCATCTTAAACAAATTTAAAAGATAAAATTTAGAACGAATAGGACACACTAGCAGATCCCAACAAATAACCTACTGAACCAGCCAGCGAAGAAAAATCTTAAGAAGAAATACTTGTAAAAGCTGAATAAGAAGAAGAAGAAGTAGAAGAAGAGGATGATGAAGATTAAAGCGAATAAAGCTAAGAATAAAGTAGAATTTAGAATAATTTAAATTTATTCCCAAGTTATATTCCTCCCTACCCATATGGCTTCCCTCACCCTATGATTCCCTACTTTAAAAATTCAATTTTCGAAGAAATGCCTCCTTTTGATTCTTTTAAATCTGGCGGCAAAATGACTAATAAAGATAATTTTGAAAGAGATTAATAGCAAGAAAATAATGAGGAAGAGTTTCAGCAAGAGGAGTAGAAAAGTTTGGCTTAAATGTAAAATGAAGCAAACGAATAGTAGTCAACTAATCCAGCTGAAAGATCCCAACAAGCTGAAAGGCTTTTGTAAGAATATATCAATTAGATATCTTAGAAGGGCAGTATATTTTAAGTTATTGACAAGCAAATAGAGGCATCTTGTAGATATCCACAGTATTTGCATAACTAGAATACCACACCAATCTAATCAGCAATGCAAAAGATGCAAAAGATGCTAAATGATTTTGCCTCGTCAGCAGAAGGAGGAAGGAAGAGAAGTGGTTAAGAGCTAGACGAATAATCTAGCTAGCCAAAAAAATAACTAAAATAATCAACAGATTAAATAAATAGCAATTAGAATTAAAATGAAACAAATGGAGATAAAATTGATCACTTAGATGAAAATTAAAACGAATAGAGCGTAGAAGATGACGTGAACGAAAATATAGCTAATAGTGAAGAAGATAACTTGAATTAAGTTGACAAAAAGAACGAAAATGAAAATAGCAAACATGGAGAAGCTATTGAAGAAGAGGGCTAAGAACAAGAGTAATAAAAAAGTTAAGAAGTATAGTAAAATAAATTAGAAAACAATTTAAAAGAAGGAGATAATAAAGAAAAGCTTAACCACGAAAGCGAATAATAAGAAGAAGTTCAAAATAATAAGGAATAAATAGCAGGAACAGAGGGGGAAATAAAGTAAAAGGAAGTTAGTTAATTGGATAACGTGCAAAATTTAAATGAAAATGGTGAATTAGAAATAGAATAAGAAGGGGATAATAATATTAATGGGCAACAAAGAAAATAATCTCATGCGATTTCTTCTTCTTCATCTGACTGTGTTTTGGAAGTATCTGCAAACAAGTAAGAAACTGTTAATGGTTCATCAAAAAAGCAAAAAAAGAATTAGGAAAAAGAGAAGAATAAAAATGCAAACAAAGATAGCTCAAAGCGCTAAAATTAAATTAATTCTGCTGAAAAATTAAACATAAAATCAGATTTGTTGAATCTTTAAAACGCTACAGCATTTTAAAACTTAGTCCCTTTGTTAGGATAAGGAAATCCTCATTTGTATCCACCATTTGGAGCTGATATCATGCCTCCTCTTTACTTCCCTCCTCCCACTCACCCTTTAACAGAAGCTCAATTAAGCTAATTTTATCCTCATTTATTATAAAATTCTTCAGCAGCAGCAGCAGTCTCTGGTTCTTAATAGCCAAGCTCTCCACCTGGTCCAATCCCTTTTCCTCCCCCTTCAATGTAAAGTAACCCTCTATTTCTATAAATGTTAAACCATTAAATGATGCAACACTCCTTCAGAGAATATCCTCCAGAATTAAGCTTATACCCACACGCAGCTGCTTTAAATCCTTAACAGGTAAATTTATTTTATACAAATTTTTTTATGTTTATTAAAATGTAAAACTGATTTATTAATAAATTTATAAATTGGTAAGTTAAATTATATTATTAAATTAAATTAAAGAAATAAGCTGACTAGAAGAAAGAAAAGAAGGAAAAGAAAAAAGAAAAATTGAAATAGATAGCAAATGAAGCAAAGCAAAAAGAATAATAAAATTAAAGTAGCAACAATGTGAGCGTAGACTGATTTGTTGATTCTATCTAAATTTTCTCTATCTATCTATCAATAGCAAATCTTTTAGGAAGATATTCTTTCTCATAATAATTAAAAAAAGACACTAAAACAAAATTTTGATGAAAATATATAAATGATTAAAAATAAATATTTAAAATTAATTTCTAAAAATATTTATTTATTCCTTTTAACTATAAAAAGCTTGGTAAAATAATTGAACAAAAAAAATTGTTTAAAGAAATTGCAATTAAATAAATAAATAACTAAAATAATTTAATCTAACTTATATATTTTATTAATCTAGTAATAATTCAATTCTTAATCTTATATTCAGAATAGCATGCAAACAATGTTAATAAACAAGCTAATTATAGTTAAGTGTTTAAAAATTTATTTATTTAAATTTTATTGAAGATTCAATCAAGATGTGGATTAGTTAGTTAGTTAATGATTGACTGACTAAATTATTGAGTCTTCAAATTTAAATAAATTTAGATTTATTAAAATAAAGAATGAATAAATAAGTAAGTAAGTAAGTATGCGTCTATCAAGAATAGAATATTAATTTTCTAAATTAAAATAAAGCAACTATTTATAATTAATTCTTTTAAGGACCTAAATACATCTATATCTTGAAAAAAACAAATAAATAAATATCAATAATTCAAAATACAAATTTAATCTAAAACAATAAAAACTTACATTTATAATATTGAAAATTTTAAATTCTAACTAACTTAATAAAACTATAACATATTTCTGATTATTATTTTTTATTGTGTCTTTAAACTTTTATATTTGGTAGAATCTTCCCAATATTATTCTTAATATAGTAAAGCTTGCTTCTTCATTCATTGATTAGCCCATTTTTTAATTAATATAATTTGTTTACTTAGCGAAATTATAATTTAAAATTTTATATAAAAATTTTGAACAAATATGACATTATAAGAAAGATTGAATAAAAAAGTGAATTTAACAAACCAAATTTATTTAAAATCAATAATTTGTTATAATTTTTTCGTTTATTATTTAATATAGAATACTTTCTTTTTAAAATTCAATTTATTATTTTTAGTTTTTATAAACTCAAAAACACAAACTTTTAACTTTTGAATTTTTTAAATTAAAAATAGAATAATAAATATATTTAAATATTATTGTTATTGATTAAAATATTAAATATAATTGTTTAGTGTCATAAAAATATTTTCATAAATTATTTACTAAGCAAGCAAGGGTAATTGATTTTAATAAAAATCCAATTAAATATCATAAAAAATTTAGAAAAAAAATTATTATTTTCTTAATTGTAAGAATGTAAAAAAATAGGATACTTTGAAGATATATTTAAATAAACTAAAAAAATAGAATTTTTGTATAAAAAGCAATGTTATAGATAAATTTAAGTTAAGCTTTATGAATTAAATAATTAGATTACAATATTTAATAAGAATTAATCAAATAAAAATTACTGGAAAGTAACACTAAATAATAATTGATTTCTGTCAAAACTCATTATTTTTAAAAAATTTACTTTCTACCTTGCTTTTTGGGATATCTAACAAAAAATAAATTAAACTAATTTATTTTAAAAAACTTAAAACTTTATTTTTATCACTTAGATTTAATTTTGTTTTTAGCCTTCATTAAGCAAAAATCCTATTTAAAATAAATTTAATTTAAGTAGAAATATTTAAAAGAATATGAATGTAAATTAGCTGATATGAATAAATATACAGATTAAATTCTTTTATATCTTAGTGTTAATTTTTCAATCTAATTTAATAATTTTATTAATGTGTAAATTAAATCCAAGCAATTCTAAATAAATATATAATCATTTAAAGTTATTTGTAAAATAAATGTATTAAATTTTGTTATATTACTCAAATAGTTACTTTCCTTATTAATAGAACATTTTTTTGTGAAATTATCTTTGTTTTTTTAGTTCTTATTTGATAAAATCCTAATAATTTAAAATAAGAAGTGTGATTATAATACAATTAATAGAATGTGAGTTGATTGAATTTGATAAGAATAAAAAAATTTTTAAATTGTGCTTACCTTTTTTTTATATCATTTAAGAAATAAGATTTCAGACATGTTTTAGTGTTAATTTTTCAATCTAATTTAATAATTTTATTATTGTGTAAATTAAATCCAAGCAATACTAAATAAATAAATAAATAATCTTTTAAAGTTATTTGTATAATAAATGTATTAAATTGTTTTATATTACTCAAATAGTTATGCTGCTTATTGATAAAACATTTTTTTATTTAGTTAAGTTATCTCTGTTTTTTTTAGTTCTTATTTAATAAAATGCTAATAATTTAAAATAAGAAGTGTGATTATAATACACTTAATAGTATGTGAGTTGATTGAATTTAATAAGAATAAAAAATTTCAAAATTTTGCTTACCTTTTTTTTATATCATTTAAGAAGTAAGATATTTTTCAGACGTGTTCTTTAAATTATTTGTTTCAAGCTGACCTAAAATTAAACACATATGAAATAAGAAATATCTGAATAATTTTAATGGAAATATGTAATTATTAATTATAGAATGTAATTAATAGAATTTTTTAGTAAGTTAAAATATAAAAATAATAGATGTAAAATAATTGGATAAATTAATTAATTTATTAGTTTTTGTGATTAAGGAAATTCTGATTTTAAAAAATTTGAATCTTTTAAATTCCGAAATCATTTATTTTTACATTAAAAGTAAGGGATTTAATTTGAAATCATAATTCATTCATCTATTTTAAGTTGTAATATTTTTAAAAATAAAATAATAAATATTAAATTTGAAAATATTTCTTTTTTGTTTTAACTTAAATTTTAAGATACATTATTTTATTTTTCAAAAAAAATAAATATATCTTTTAAAAGAGCTCAATGTTTATAATTTCTTTGTATGAATTTTCATTAATTCAAAGTTTAAATATTTTTTTAATTTATACAAAAAGTTAAATCAATCATTAGTAAAAATTGCACAAAAATGATTGCTTATGAACTTGCAAAAAAGTAATTAAATACTTTTTACAAATATAATTGTAAGTGTAATTATTATCTGGTTTTATTAATGCTATGGAAAAAAATTAACTTACTATTAAAAATATTGCTTGGGATTTTAATAAAATTCAGGAAGTTAGCTAATTATTATTTGTAAGTAAATTTACCTTGTTACTGTAAGGAACAATTTTATTTTTTATGAATAAAGTAATTGAGGTTAAAAAAAAATTTGATCAAATTGTAAGTAATAAATATATGGCTTATTGTGCTTGGCTTTTTAGTTTATATCTTAATTTTTTAAGAGGCTATATGACAGGATTGATAAATACTGCCTAAAGAGTTTTTTTCTTTACGATTATGACAAATAAAAGCAGAATTATGAACAATTAAAAAAAACAATTATTTGGTATTTAAGTTTCTTATTGAAAAAAAAATCTAGTTGTTTAAGATAGAAATGAAAAAAAGTTGTATTAATTATTTGCTAAAATATAAAATGAATCAATACAAAAAATAAATAAATAAATGCTCGTATTTCATAGAGACTTTTGAATATGCTTGAGTGTATTTAAGTAAACAATAAAATTAAATGGATAAGTGATTGGGCTAAGTTTTTAATTAAAACGAATGGTTATATATATCTATTAAGTTGGTCGATAAAGGTATTGTATGATAAAAAAAGCTTAATAAACATTAATAAATTTATTAATTACTTCATTAAATTTTGGAGAGCTAAGTAAAGAATGAAAGAAGATTTCAGAACATATATATTGTCATATAAAATTGCACTCTCAATAAATTTTGAAGTTTTTTTTACTTATTAATTATTATTTTTTGAGTTTTTAATTGCTATAAATCAATGGAAAAGATAGATAGATAGATAAATAGTTTGATTTTTTTCTGAATATATTTCAATTTAGCTTTATGATTTATTAATTAATTAATTGATTTATTGATTAATTAATTAATTGGTCTCTTAATTAATGCTCCTATCTATGCTTTCCTTAATGCAAATTTACTTGCTTTGGTATATCTGTTATTCATAATAACTTTATAAAATTATAAAGAAAGTAGAAAGAAAGAAAAAATTGATAGAGGAAGAATATCTATTGATTTTGAAAGAAAGCCAAAACAATAAAAAGTGTTATATGAATAGTTCAAATAGAAGTTGAGTATCACTAACAATATAAAAAATATCGAATGAATGGGGCAGATGGACACTTTAATTTGATAATGGTTTAAAGGAATTTATACTTCAATAATGGGTTGAAGTTAATGAGTGAAGGTGATTTTGCAGGAGCGCAGTTATATTTCAAGAAGATATTGCAAAATATTAGCGGTGATTTGCAAGCATAATTTTAATTAGCTAGATGCTATTAATTTTGTGAAAATTACTAAGCAGCTCTTTTAGCCTATGAAGATGTATTCAAAAGGAATATGAAAGATCCGCGTCCCGTCTATTAGTAGGCTTATATCCACGAAAAAAACTATTAGCTCGATTTAGCGATTAAATATTACGAAAAAGCTGCCAAAATACTTTAAAATAATATAAGCGAATTCAAAAATGATAATAAAATTTATATCATTTACTTCACACTTGGACTCAAATATGAGCAGAAAAATGAAATAGAAAAAGCTAAACAAGCCTTTTAAACTTTCATTCAATTTAAAAACATTTCTGATAAAGCAAGGCAGTTGGCTAACAAGAAATTAATAGACCTTGCTAATAAATATTTGGAAGGATCTTAGACTTAATAATACAAGTCTAAAATGAATCAGGTAGTAAGACAGCAACAGTAGCACCCTTCATATATTAAATATTAGTAAAGCATGAAAGAAGAAGAAGAAAAAAATAAAGCTTATAACATGGTAATGCAGCTTGAAATAGCAAAATCATCGAATCTATATCAGCTAAATCTTTAATAAATCAAAGAAGATAGTGAAAATAAAAAAGAGCAAAGAAAACCTGGAGATTCAAACATTAGTAGCTAGACATCAACTGCTGACAAACACCCATCAATTAACTAAGCCTAAAATCATGTTGATGACAATTCCTTTAATTTTAAAATTAACTCACAGTAAGATTTCAAATTTATAACAACAAACTATAACCAACTCAATATCAACAATATAAGTTTACCTCATTAAAACAATATAAATACTACAACTCATAATAATAACAATAATATTGCATAAAACACTCACTAATAAAAAAATTTTCCTCCTTAATAAATTCAAAGCAACTCTAAAATAAACTCCACAAATTAATAAAATAGTTCTCATTAGCAGCAGCAATAAAATCAAAATAATGCCAACCAAATCAAATATTAGCAGTTTTAGTAGATTTAGCAGATTATTATTACTTCTGACAAATTAATGCAGCCATCTTAATCTTAAAGCTAAGACATAAATGGTGCTAAAAACTTTGTAAATTTTCCTCATACTAGCGCAGATATAAAAGAAATCTATTAATAAAGAAAAAATCGTTTGACTTTCGATCCTTCCTCTTCAACCAAAGATATGTTCGCAAGCAATAATTCATAAAATACATAGCAACAGAATGCACAAAATAACCAAAAAAATAATTGTAATCTTTTACTAATTTCTATGCAAAATTTTAATTTTATAAAATAGCATAATTATTCTATTTTCTATTCATAAAAAATTTTAATTTAAACAAAAAAACCTAAATTATTTTCTATCACTTCATTTAAAATAAATTAATTTAGAGTAATAATGATCTTTTCTTTAAATTGATTTTGAAAATATTCAAATTTGCTAATTATATTCGAACCCCTTACAATATATTAATTGTAAAATATATTCAAGCCAATTATTAGTTTCTTTTAATCTTAAACACATAGGTTTTTGCCAATTAATAAAAAACTACTCTTATTACCTAAAAAAATTAAAAAACTTTACTTAAATTAATTTTCCTTAAATTAATTGAAAGAAATGTAATTTTAACTAAACTTTTTATCTTATTAGTAGACCAAAACATACTATATGAAGATGATTATGAAGAAATTTTAAATGAAGAAGATATGATACCAGACGAAAAAGACATCAAAAAGAAAAAATCATCATATAAATGTAAACAAAAATATTTTCTTTTTTTACAGTTTTACAATATCAATAAATAAAAAAAAAGACTTACATCCTATTGAAGATGACTAAGAGGAATCTGATGATGATGATATCCCTAGCGAAAAAGAAGGCAAAACTATGCAAAATAAGTCAAGCTTTACCAATCCTAATTAAATAAAAAATATATTCATGAAATCTTTTATTGACGTTGCTTGTAAAATTTTTCTATAATTAAATTAATTTTCCCCTTCTTTTAATCGTTCTTTCATTTATTTATTCATTCATATTTTGCTTTATTGAATTTTACAATCCAATCTTATTATTTTATAATTAAATTAAATTTTTTATTTAATTTATCTTTCTAAAATAGAGAAATCTAATTCAAAAAGCAGGATTAGTGGATAGTCTCATTTATCTAATTCCCGCTTTTCTGTTTTGCAAGATTAGAGTGCTTTACTTAAAAAAAATAATGTTTCTTGAAAAAATTATTTTCCTAACCCAGATAGGAAACACATAAAAAACTACTAAAAATATTGAAAAACATTATATTGATTTATTAAACTCCTTACAAAATTAATAAATATAAAAATAATAAAAAAATAAATATATTATTAAATAAAATAGAGGATTTATAATTAATAGATAAAATAATTTATAAGCATTTTAATTTAAAATATATTGTTCATTCATTTATGAACTTTTCTAGTTTTGTAATTATAGACTTATTATTTAGTTTTAGTTAATTATTTAATTTCATATCTTCATCTATATTTTTTAATTTTTATCTTCATTGCAGATTATTTAATATAATCATAATGATATGCTAAATTTAGAAAATTACACACAAAAGTCGAATTCTTAAATAAATATTTACAATATTGAAACTGTTTTATCAATCAATTTTTATTTAATTCCTATATTCATTACTTCCTTTATTAAAATATATTCAACAATAATATATATGAATTTAATTAATAACTTATCAGTAATAAAATTTAATATTAATTTTTTTATTTTCTAAATATTTTTTCTATTAATATATACTATGATAAATAATAATTTTATCCATCCATCCTTAATTATTCTATTTTAATAAAATATTAATTCTAAATTTTATATATTAGTGAATAATTTAAAAAATATTTAATTAGGATCATGCAAAGTATATAAAATTGAGAAGTGTATTTTCAATATTTAAATGATAAAAGAATACTTTTTTTAGAATTATTATTTATTTTAATTTATTCCAAAAAAAACATAAATAAATGGTATGATTTAAAAATAATTATTTTTGGTAGAATATGTTAGATAGGAAGGATATAAAATTTTTATTATTTTATATGCAAATATGCAACCATCATTTTTCTTTAGAAATTAAGATAGCATAAATGTTAAGCACTTTAGACATATAAAGCATGCATACGCATATTTACATACAGGATGTGTCTATTTATAATCCGTCAAAGGATTAGCACCAACAAAGATAGAACGAGTCATTTAGGTTTAACGAGAATCATATTATGATTAAGTCATCTATCATGATCCTAATTAAAAATCAAATAAAAAAGTGATCAATTAAATTAGTAAAGATAAAAGAAAAAATAAATAAACAAATATCAGGATTTACTAAAAAATTAAAAAGGAAAGAAAATTAGTTTAACTTTTACTTTTTGATAATTTAATTTCTGGTACTTAGTTATTTTTAGAAATAAAAGAAAAAAATAATTAATTAATTTGCAAAAACATTTAAAAGAAATTAAAAGTATTTATCATTTTTAAAAAAAATATAAAACATATTTTAGAAGTTATGGAGAATAAAGCAGTTATTAATGTTTGTATTACAGGCGCTGCTGGTAATATTGCATACGCCTTGTATTCTATATTGTGCACTGGCCAAATATTTGGGTCTAATCAAAAAATGAACTTAAAGCTTTTAGATATTGAATCTCAAGCAAAGGGTCTTTAAGGAGTTGCATTAGAATTAGAAGATTGCGCCTATGCCCTCGTTAATTCGATAGAGTACGGTTTTGACCCCGAAGTACTTTTCAAAGATATGGATGTTGGCATTTTCCTCGGAGGGTAATCAAGAAGACCTGGTATGGAAAGAGTTGATTTACTTTAAGTAAATAACAGAATTTTCAAGATCTAGGGTAAAGCTTTGAATAAAGTAGCTAAGCCAAGCACTAAGATTCTAGTAATCGCAAATCCAGTAAGAAAAAAAATATATTTTTATAGAAAACTTAGATAATTACCAACTTAATTATGCACGTTAGTTAAAGAATCAGATTGGTTAGTTTAAGTATCAATTTGAAATGGTAGAGATAAAAATTTGATTGATTTGCTAATGTGCTGATTGACTAATAAGCAGTCAATCTATTTTGTTTATGACAAAATTGAAATACTTTTATAAGTTTTGATAATCTATTACAATTATGAATATCAACATTATTAATAAGCATTCAATTAATGTAAAAATAATCTTATTATCTGTTTTATAATAAAAAGGTAAACACAAATTGCTTAACTTTGATTCAAAATTGTCCTAACATTCCTAAAGAAAATTTCACTTGCTTGACAAGACTTGACCACAATAGAGCAATAGCATAATTAGCAATCAAAGCAAAAGTACCTGTTACCGAAGTTAAAAATGTTATTCTATGGGGTAATTAATTTAAATGTCAAAAATCAAGAGGAATTGGCATTCTATTTAAAGAATTTTAATATCATTTTAATAATTTACATAGGTAACCATAGTTTAACTATGTATCCAGATCACAATCATGCACACATTGAAGGTCAACCAGCAGTAGATATATATGAAGAGGAATGGATTAAGAATACTTTCATTCCTAAAGTTTAAAAAAGGGGAGGAGAAGTTCTAAATTTGAGATAGAACTCCTCAGTTATGAGTGCTGCAATTGCTATTCGTGACCACTTAGTTAATTGGATTTATGGAACTCCTGAAGGATAGTTCGTATCTATGGGTGTTTACACTGACGGAAGCTTCTATGATATTCCCGCAGATTTTGTTTTCTCAGTTCCAGTTAAGTGCAAAGACTTTAAATACGAAGTTGTTAAGGATTTGACTATTAGCTAGTTTTCAAGATAAAAAATTAACATCAGTTTGAGAGAATTGTAAGATGAGAAAGAAGAAGCTAACTGCTACGACGATGATGCTGAAGACGAATCTGAAGAGTGAAACAAGTGAGATTAGTTATCACAAAGCAGAAAGAAACAAGCAAATAGTATTATTTCAGCAAATGTATCAAACTAAAATTTAGTAAAAATGTTGAAAAATACAAGCTTTTTCTCGCCTTCTGCACTGAAACTACTCTTTCTTCTATCTATCATTATAAAACATATCTATCACCTATAACCTTTATATTTCACTAGATCAATTAGCTTTAACATATAAATATCTAATTAAAATTTTAAATACATTGAAGCAAACAAATAAAAAATTAATAAATACACAAAACTTTAATAATTCATTGCTAAATATATTACTCAGTTGCTTAATTACTGCCTTTTTGTCTAATTTAATCAAATATCTTCACCATAGCCATTAATCTCACTAAAATAGCAAGTAAGCTTGCAAATATTGATGTTTATAATCCAAAAAAATGCTGTTTATTGCTATTTAGTATTTAACTAAGATTATACACATTATTTTTCTAATTTTCACACACTAAAAATAAGAAAT
Organism: Tetrahymena thermophila SB210; assembly: GCF_000189635.1. Classification (NCBI taxonomy): domain Eukaryota; phylum Ciliophora; class Oligohymenophorea; order Hymenostomatida; family Tetrahymenidae; genus Tetrahymena; species Tetrahymena thermophila. Next base: position 89,461 of record NW_002476424.1, read on the forward strand.
TATTACCTTACCATCAAAGACTTAAATCTTTAATGTTGACAAATAAAAAAGCTTCTCTGAAAGAGAATAAAGTTAAAATAGCTTTACTGTAATTATTTAAAAACTATTAAAGTATACTAATAGCAAATTTGAATAAGATAAATAAATCAAACTATTTAATCATATAGAAGAAACTATTCAATTATCAATCAATTAGAAGATAAGTAATTAAGCAAAAAAAATTACAAATTAATCATCAAAAATGTATATTTGCTTTTTGATGGTAAAGTAATTAATTAGTTGTACAATTTCCTAGTGGTATTAGACAAAGTTAGTATAGTAATATGGCATAAAATGTTATAAATAAATATAATAAATGTTTTAATTTTTGTTAATGTGCTATATATTTCATCAATATCTCCAAATATTTCAAATTCAACCATAAATTCTTTTCAAATATTTTTTTTGTCGACTTAGTCAATTTTAAATATTTTCTTTTTGTTTCAATTTAAAATATGCAAATTATATATGTTTCTCAAAAAAAAAAATGTAAATAAACTCACTTACAAAATTAAATTATTTATTTGTTTGAGATAATTCATATTTTTGCTTTCTAGACAATTTTAAAGAATTACTTTAAAATAGGTTCTAATTTAATAATTTATACAAAATCAGAGTTTATTTTTTCTGTTTATTGGAATCTAAATAGAAAATTCTACATATAACTTATTAAAATTAATTATTTAGCATAGTAGAATAAATTGGGAGTAGAATAAAATAAAATATTTTTAATATAAATTAAAATTTTAAAACAAAAAATTTTATTATACTTACAGATAAAGAAGTATTTTTAGACAATCAATAAAAACTAATTATTTCTGTTTTTGAAAATTCATTAAATTTAATTAATTTAATTAGTATTTTTTGGATAATATTTTAGATATGCTTTTTACAACTGCAGCTTCTGTTTTCTTTGGAGTGTCTTACTTTTTTTAGAAAAATCCATAATATTTATGGAAACCTTACATTCATACAAGCAAATTAATGTAGGAGGCTATTAAGCAGAGAGGAGCAAAGATCTTGCACATCTCTCATCGAGGAGGGTCCTTTGAGAATTTCGAAAATACTGAAAAAGCTTTTGAAAATGCTGTATTAATTTTTACTTGAACTTATATTCAAAACATTTAATTTAAGGTACAAAATTGCGATACTGATGTGATTGAAACAGATGTCATTCTCACAAAGGATGACTAAGTAGTTTGCTTTCATGACACAAATATGCTTAGATTATGTGGAGTAGATTAGGAAGTGCAGCAAGTTAACTTTGCAGAAATTAAATATTAAAATTAAATAGCATTGGATTTTAGCGATAAAGAATATTTCAAAGTTCCAGATGGCTAATAAGTTAAGCCTATGTTATTATAAGTAATTAATTTTTTGTGCTCCAACTATTAATTGAAATAAATTTATTGATAAACAAAAGGAGCTCTTTGAAAAATATCCTTAGACTCATATAAATCTTGAATTGAAAACAAAAGATCCAAAAATTATTTAGATTGTTGATAATCTTATTAAAAAATATAATCGCCAAAATATTACAGTAATTAATTAATTAATTAATTAATTAAGCAAGCTAATCTTGAATTTAACTAGAATAATTTTTATAAATTTTATTAAAAAAAAGTAATGGGGTAGTTTTAGTTATCAGTTCTCTAAAGAAATAGAATAATTTGATAGTGGAACAGTAAGATTTTTATCAGTTACTGAGTTTTTCTGCTACATGATATCTCATGTGTTTGGAATTCTTCCATTCTTGAAAATTAAAGGATAAATATTTTAAATTCCTTTCTACACAACTGAATATCACTAATAAACACTTAATGAATCTTAGGGATTACAAAGATTTTTTAATGAAATAAGATTCTAGATACTAAAAAATTTCTTAATCTTCTTACCTGGCTTAAATTAACATCTAAATAAAAGGGGAATATTGGTTTTTTATTGGGTCCTTAATAAGGAACAAGATTTTATCAGGTGTGCAAAAACTTGCCCTAATGGTATCATCACAGATAAGCCTACTCATCTCAAAGAATATTTAAAAATAACAAATCTATGTTTTGATAAAAGTAAGCTTTGACTAAAACTGTTGAAGCTGAAGTTAATTATATTAGTTTTTTATAAAAGCTAAATTAATTAATTAAAATATCATTGAAAATATTTTTAAATTTGTAAAAAAAATTTTTCTTTTTCTTTTTGTTTTTTATTAAAATTAGTTAGAAATTAAAAATAATTAAAAAATGAGATAAATTAACTTACTTAAAAATGATTTTGTAGGAATTGAAAAAAAATTGGAATTTTAAAAATAATTTCTTTAGTGTTTGTAAAGAATAAAAATATATTAATTTTTCAGTTATTAATTGGAAAAAAACTCATTAGCTTATTTGAATGATAAAAAAGAGAATAGAATTATACTTTATTGCTTTGCGTTTTATTTGTTTGGTATTTTAATTTTTAAATAGAATAAATACATGTTTATTTATATAGAATCGTTTTGTATATAAATTTTGATTATGTATTAAAAAGCTTAAGTTATTTCTTTACATTTCAAGTTAGTATTCCTTTAAAATTTAGTTTAATATTTTTAAATTTTGTGCAATTAAGTAGAAGATAAATAAAGTAGAGAAGTAAGTTTAAAGAATATAAGACATGATATTCAAGAAGTAATAAGAAAAGTTTAAACAAAAACTACAAGATTAAATGAGCTAATACATCATTAGCTTTGATCGCGGTATAATTGTATCCTTTGTTTTTCTATTGATACAGCAGCTACAAATGATCTATTTATCATTTTATAATATTTAAATACTGATTAATGATGATAGATCATTTACATATGATATTATTACATCATTTAAAACTATAACAAGCTATTTTATGTTGAAACCTCTTTTAGATCAGTTCATCAATGGAGCTTCTAGTTTTGTTGGGTTATTCGGATCTATTATCCATTATTGTTTTTATTCTGTAATTTTTACAAAATTATTTATAAATCTACCAAAAGATATTGATAACAACATTGCTTATATTATGTCATTCACTATGAAATGCTATATTTACATTTTATTTGCCCCTATTTTTACTTCCCTTGTAGATTATTCTTCATTCACTTTAGCAAATGTCCCTCAGCTTTTTATTTCTATCTTTATGGGAATTATAATCATTCTCCATGACTTTAACTTTTCCTTTTCACCAACTGATTTCTTATCAAAAAAAGTTAATTCAATTGGTTTTATACAATTCTTTGGAAATTGCTTTATAATGGCTTTTTATTAGAGTTAAACCTCCTAACCATTTATATTTAGCTTCTAAATACTACTTAGTGGGATTATAGCAAATCATGTGCTTAATGGAATTATCTTTTTTGATCACAGAGTAGAACAATTCAACTTTATTTTGATGTAAAATTCATTATATAATTCTTTTTTAATTGAATCTTTATATATTAAATGAATATATTTTACATAAAAATTGCATTTCTTTGATTTGGCTTTAAACACTTTTATGAAAATATTTAGAAACCGTTTTTATTTAAATCAAGCAAAATTTCTAATAAAAAAAAAATTATTGTTAAAAATTAAAAGATTAGTGAACATTACACTTAATTTTTGCTTGCTTTTCATGAAAGTTTTAGGAGAGCCAAATATAGCAATACCTTTTTTGATATTTAGTTCATTTATATTTTCGGTTAGACTAGGAAAAGAATTTTATCAAAGAAAATTGTAGAATATATTAAACATGCAAATAGAAAAGATTAAAACTCCATCTGAATTGGAGTAATACGTTAGAGCTAGTTTGCTGAAGAAAGACGATTTGAATTTAGAAAAATTTTATTCATCTGATTTGGGTATCATATTCGAGGGTCTTAAAGTTTAACACAAATGTGCCTGCAAAAAAAAATAATGCTTTTGTAAAAGATATGAAAATATGGAGAAAAACAAGAAGTAGGACTGCAAAGAAAAGAAAAGATTTCTAATAAAATTTATTGATAAATTATTTGAATAGCACCTAAAAATGAGGAAAAAAGAAAAGAATTTCGATAAAAATTTTTTGATAATATATTGTTCTTTTATAATTGAAATCCTTAGATGTCCTGTCAAGTCGTATGTATATCTGCTGCTACTTGAATAAGATAGAGATACTTAATCTCTTGAATAAAGAGTGCTGAGCTATTTACTACAAAGAAAAGCAAAAGTTTAGTTTGAGCAATATTTAAAATTTGAAGAGTACAATCACTTTGAGCAATCCCTCATTTTCTGTGAATAAATTGACAATTTTAAAGAGAGATTTAAGGCTTTTATTATAAAGTAAAGACAAATTTATATCTAAATAGCTTAAGATCATATAGAATTGAATTCATTTTATGATGTGTGCAAATTGCAAATTCATGAAAGAAACTAAATAGAAATGGACATTTAAAATTTGTTCTATATAAATAGGAAAAGCTAAAAGCTTTAGCAATATGCGTTTATATTTGCTAACATTTATGATTTAAAAAGATAAAAATTTAAAAGAAATCTATCCAAGATATACAAAAAAATTACATTATAAATGATCAAAATTGTGTAAAAATCTTATGAAATTTTCCATAAATAAACTGGTGTTGTTTTTGTTTCGCTTCTCAATCCGTTAGGAAAAATAAAAAGAGCATCTAAAAATCTTTTAAAAATATTTGGGTATAAATTATTTTATTAGAATTAAAAATTTTATTTGTTTTAAATATTAATTAGATATAATTTTAAAGAGCTGTATGATCAATCAATCAATATTCTAATGCCTCCAGCTATTGGAAAGCATCATGACAAAATTTTACAATTTTATATTTCAAAAGGTGTGGAGCATCCTACTGAGATCAAAGATATGAATAAATTTCTTTTAGGTAAAAGATAAAATTAATGTCTGGTTCCTTTAAATGCATTTTTTTAGCTTTCTTTATTAGGAACAGATGATTTTGGTTTAAATGTTTTATTTTAAGTAAAATCATGCAATAGTGAATTTATTTACTTTGACAAAATTCAAATAAGCTCTTATAGAAATAATCACAGTTCTTAAGAATAGATTCTAGTAAGCTTTACTAACTTAGATGCTGAGCCTCCTTGTGTCTTTAATGATAATTACTAAAATCCTGGTTCTTAAAACAATGGTGTAATGAATTAATAATAAAAAGATGGCAATAATTCTAAAATGAAAAATAGTGTTTCAAAAAATGCTCCTACTGAAGAAAAAAATGAATAAGAAATAGAAGAGTAAAATTAAAAAATTTTTAAATCACTAGGTTATTGTATTTCTAACATTACGCCTTCAGCTTATGTTGAAATTTTTCTAAGGTGTGGAATAGATTTTGGTAAAATTATTCTTAAAATAATTTATTTATTACATATTTAGATAAAATTTATTTAACTCTGATTTTTATGTTTTTACATAATTAAAAATATTTATTTTTATCATTTAATTTAATAGAAAAAGTTCGATAGATGAATTTTCGTAAATTGATTCCTCTCATGTACTTAGATTTAGAAATAGGTAGATAATACAAAACAGTATTTATCCTTCCTAAAAGTGAAGTTCTCAACAAATTTTACTAAGTGAAAAGTGATGCCTACGTTGTTAAAAATAAATAAATTGTGTCTTTATTTAAACTGTTGGATGAATCTTCAGAAAACGATTATGATGTTTTTGATTTTTCATTTAAAATTCTTAAATAAGTGGCTATAAATGCATAAGAATTTTTTTATCTAGAAATTTGTGAATATTAGAAAATAGAAAAGGCGTTTGATTCATTTACATTAATTAACGAAGTAAAATAAATTATCTGCAATATTACTAAGATTAAGCTTCCTAAAAGCTAAAAATATTAAATTTATAACAAAACAAAACTAAAAGTGTCAAGCATGCTTGAAAAAATCAAAGAAAAAAACAGTAAAAATGCAACAAAGTTAAGTGACCCTTATTAAACATAATTTGTTTAAAATAATATAATCTTATCTGATTCTGTATCAAGCGAAGATAGTGATGAAGAATAATATACGATTAATGAAGGTAAGAAATATTCCTAAGATAATGAAGCAGAAATTCTATAAAACTTGTTAGGTGAAAATATCCACACAAATGATATAACTGAGATGAGTGAAATGGCTGAAGTTCCACAATTAACTCAAAATATGAACTCTTTAAGCCTTTCTCCTATAAAATTATAGAACTTAATTGATAAAGATTCGATTGAAGAATCCAAATTAGATGAAATCTTTGAATTAAAACTAGAAAATTAAAATCAAAATTTAGAAAATATATAAAATGGAAAATAAAGCATTTTTAAGTAAGAAATGAACATGTAAATTTAAAAAGCTAATAACTAAGCTTACTCGAAGCTAAACAATCAAAATTCTTTAACTAATCAAAATTTTGAAAATAATTTAAACTAAAAGTATTTGAAAAGCTTTAACAAACAGCTTTCCTTCCAAAAATAAGCAGTTAAAAATCACAAGCAACTCATCAAAAGAAAGTCAGTTCAGCAGAAATTTTTCAAAAGTAAATTTTTTTTTTGTTGAAAGCTATTAATCTCAAAAAGATTATTCATTTTTAATTTAATACTCTTTAATTATTTTCTTTTATCAACTGTTTTTTCCCATAAATTAAAAAGAATACATTTAACAAATATCAAAAAAAATTTTCTTTATAAAATTTTTTTAGTTTCTTTTAATTATACAAGAAAAATATTGGTTTTAATTAATTAGAATTTAAAGTATTATTATAAAATTTTATTGAGAATTAGTATAAATTTTTTTAATATTTAACAGGCTAACCTTCTAATATATTGAGCTTTGCTTCTATAATGAAAGAAAAATCTTCTGAATTACATCACTTAAATTTCACAAAAAACTTAAGTTAAACTCGAAATTCTTAGAAATTAGCTAATCTATAATAAAATAACTAGTAGCAAAATAGAAATTAATCTCCTAGATCAGAAGTTCCATCTGAGAGTAGTTAAGATAAAAAGCTAGATGATAATGAAGATGATAATGACAATAGTGATGATTCAGACTTAAAGAAAGATAATAAAAATTTAAGTAAAAAAAAGCGTTAACTTTTTTTAAATCTTGATTAAAGTCAAGATAACTTAAATATATCAGTAGACATTTCTGAAATGCTTAACGATTATGTTGTCAGTTAAATTAATGATAAAGCTTCTGCATCTTCTTTTAGAAATGAATTCAATGCACTAAAAAGAAAGATCATCAACTATATTTTTGACCTATCAAAACATGCATTGATTTATAGCATTCTAATTTTTGGAATTGTTTCGTATCTATTCTTTTTAACCATGACTTTTGTGACTTACATAATAGTGAATTAAAGTTTCACTAGTTAAGTAGATAGTATAGATCAATTAAGTAAATAATTTTATCATTTCATTATTTTGTTTTCACTAAGCTAAATTAATTTACAAATTTTTATTACTTCGTTTTTTCTAAAAATTCACAACATATCTTAAAATTATTAATTATTTACTTAAAAGTTTTAAAAAATTAAAACTCATTTATCTAAAATAAAGAAATAATTGTTTTAAAAAATTAGGCTATTCATCTTTATTAGTTGAAAGTCATCTCTATGTGGCTATGATTGGCTAGCTTATGGTGAACTACAATTTAGAACTTTCTAGCTATAGTTTAAATCAAACACGGATAGAATAATTGTAAAATATTTAATATCAAAATTTTTAGAATTATGAGGCAACTATTGTATCAATTGTCTAAAGTGATTATCAGAGCTCAAGGATTAAAGATGTATTTAAAAATTAAACAGGATACTTTTATTATAATTAAGATTTGCTGTAATAGTAAATGACAACTTTTCTTTTGTATGCTATGATTGATAATATTGAGAACTTTTATTATTATTTTAAGATAAATAATATCGTTTAACAAATTAATGAATTAGATATTCTTTCTAATATTTAATAATTCTACGATTAGTACAACTAAGTGCTTAATTAAAGCATTTTAAATGCTGATGATTCAGTGACTTACGTTTAAAACCTTTTAAAATTTGGATTTATTCTTATTGAAACTGTATCTATACTCAGCTTATTATTTGTAATTCCTCTTTATTTAGCAATTTAATAATAAAGAGAGATAATCTTGAAGTTGTTTTCCAACTTAACGAGAGAAAAAATAGAAAATATTATTCTGTAAATCGATTAATTTTTGACTTTCATATCTCAAAAGTAAAGTAATGAAAAATCTTCTTTTTACTCTACAAAGAATAACTATAAATCAATCGAAGTAAATAAGTATTTTTATTTAATTTTTATTAAAACAATTTTTAAAAAGAATATTTAGTGGAAAAAGAGGGCTAGCAGCACAACAAGCAATTTAAAAAAATGTAAAACATATCTCATAGTTAGCGGATTTGTTATTTTATTGGTAGTTTCAGTTTATCCTTGTGTTAATTTCTTCTACACAAATAATTTTTTGTCAAATTACAGTAAGTTGATTGATGAATATGTAAGTTTAGTTAGAATTAAAAATTTAAATCTAATTAAACAAACTGTTCTATATTCTTAAATTCACCAAACTATTGGTACTCAGTAACAAATAAAAGATATTATTTTCAATTTTGAATAAACAATAGCTGAAGAAACTTTAAAACTTCAAGGTCTCTAACAGATAAAGGGCGACTTTGATAAAAGTAGCGGATCTTAAATATCATAATACGAAAACATATTTATAAATCCATTATCAGAAAATATTTGTAACTTGATTGATACTAACTAATTACCAATTTATAGTATCGATTCAAACATAACATAAATTGAGGGATGTGACCAAGTGTGGAGTGGAATACTTCAGTCAGGAATTCTAGTGGCTAATATTGAGCTATTTACCTAGCAAGACAGCATCTAAAAAATATTAGTTGCCTCTAACTCTAATAGAGCCTTATTTATTGAGAATTTTAAAAAATGGGAATCAGTTGACAAAACGCTAAATGAGTTTGATAAACTACTTTACTGGATAAATGCTGTCTATAAAACAATCTAATATCAAGCTTAAAATGAAAATAAAAGTTAATTTTAGCTAATTAAAGAAGTTCAACTAATACTTTTGTTGATAGCTATTGTTTTAATTACAATCATTTATCTTGTGCTTTGGAACATATTTATCTTTACGATTTACAAAGAATTCATCTATACAAAACAATCTCTGTCTTTATTGCACAGTTCTTTGATCATGGAAAATAACTATTTCCTCTCATTTTTAAAAAATTAAAAATTAAATTGAATCTAAAATAAAATATATCTTACTCATTTTGTTTTTTTTTATATCTTACTTTATCTTATCAAAAAGAAGCCTTAATTTTTAATTAAAATAAATATTGTCTATAAAATATTTTGCTTAAAAATGAATTTAATTAAAAAAAATTGATTTTTACATTAAAATTAAGATAATTGCAATATATAATATTTATGGTGTGCTTATTTCATAATTTTAATAATAAAAAATTTAAAATTAGTTAGAATTAATTTTTTCTTTTAATTCTACCAATTTATTTTTATTTAACAAATTTTTAGTTTAAAAGAAATCTTCATTTTATAAATACTTTAATCTTAAAACTTAAATTAAAATAAGAAGAATTTTTATTTATTTAAATGTTTAAGAAAATTTTTTTATGAGCTTTTAAATTATTTATATTAATATTATAAATAAATTATTATCAAATATGAATTTTTTTTATGTAAATTTAATTTATTTTTTACAAAAATGTTGATTTAAATGGTAAGTAAAAGTAAAATGTTTTCAATCAATTCAATCATAATTGTTAAATATTTTATAAATGAAATAAAATAAATTTGATATAAATTTTCTATGTATTTACTTATTATAAAAATATATAGATAATTGCTATATTTTATTTATGTATATTTGCTGATTTTCAGTCTGTTTAAAGCTCATATCTTTGAAGGATTGTGTAAAAAAGAAGTATAGACTCTTCCAATTTCATATTAAAATTAGCTAAAACCTCTACCATGATATTGATAATATTTTAAAAATAGTTCATACGAGCTAATATGCTTTATTGTGCTTTTTCTTTTTGGATTATTTTATGATCGAATCAAAATATTAATTTAAAACACTTAAATATTTATTTGAGAATTTTATTCCTTATCTTGATTGATACAAAAATTTTATGAAATATATCAAAAATCTAATAAATACAGAAAATTTATAAAAAAGAATAATGAAATTATATGCTTACCTATATAAATAAATTATTTTTTTCCTCTTAATAAAATTAATACTAAAAATTTGTTATTTTAGTTATATATTCTGTATTAATTCTATTAAATTATAATATAATTTGGATTATTATAATTAATAACTTCATTTTTAATTTATCATATTATTGATTAAAAAAATTTAATAAATTTGAAGTAGATAATAATATTTTTTCTGTTAACTTTAAATTTACAAATAAAAATTAAATGTTATTAATTTATTTTTTAATGAGTTTTATGCAGTCAAAATTAATTTTGAAAGAATAAAATAAATTTAAAATAATTTTGTAGATTTATAAAAATTAAAAAATTTATTCAATGAATAAAATTGATTGCATGCATGGATTCTTAGATTCGTTAAATGCTAAATATGAAAAAATAGCATTTTATGTTTGCTATTATCAAAAATGAATGAAATATTAAGTTTGAATTTGGCGCTTGATATTATGAAATTGAAAAAGATTATTAGAATTTATAGGATTTAATAATGCAAATAGAAATTTTAATTAATATGCAAGCTCTTTATATTTGTTTGCTTTTCTATTTCTTGCTTTTGCTTGATGTTTGATTGATTGATTAAAAGGATAAAAGATTGAAATGTTTTTTGATTAGTTTTGTTAAGTAAAAGATAAAAAACAATACAGAAAAAATCAGTCTATTTATTAATTTGTTAATAGCATATATTTATATCAATTTATTATTAACATTATCAAGCTGATATTTGATATTTTGATTAGTTTTAAATAAGTTGACTAATTATTTTCATAATTATTCAGCAAAATTTGATATCACAAGATAAAATCCACACAGAAATTCATATTAAAATGGATGAAATATTGTAGTAATTTATAGATAGCAAAAGATAAGCAAAGAAGATAGAAGATTTTGCAGACGCTGTATCATGCAGTGCCACAGAAAGCTTAGAAGATTAGGACTAATCTTTTGATAGAGGTGCTGATTTCAACGATGGAGAAGTAGATGATGCTTTATTGGATGAACTTATAGAATATTAAACAAACAGAGAGCGTTAATCAATTACTGAAGAGTAAAATGATCTCATGAAAACTGAATTGTAAAAGCCAATAAGCAACAATTTAAATAAAAAATAACCAACTAGCTTGAGCGGTTTGCAAAAAGGGTTAGGAAACAAAATATCTGGACCTTCTTATGATTTTAGTAACTCTAATAATATGTAGACATTAAGCGGCATTTATAGTTCAAATTCTAACAATAACTCTTAGAACAGCAATGAGAACTTTAATGTAAAATATTTTATAAAAATCAAAATTAATTTAAATGCATAAAAATAAAATAAAAAAGTTCAATAGACAAGGAAATACTACTCTAAAGCCTACGGGTTTTGATGCTATCAAGCTTAAAAAAAATTAGAATTAAGATTAATAGTAATAATAATAGCAATAGCAAGTTCTGAAATTTGTAAATTAAAATAGTAATGGAGGGATTTAAGTAGAGGCTTCTTTAACAGATAAAAGAAGATAAGTAAATAACTCTAATGATATTGATAGTTTCATGTTGATCAATAACGGATAAAAAGAAAAAAAGACAAAAAATTAAAATTCTAAAATAAGTGAGTTGCTTGAGAAGTACAAAGTGATAGATTCTAATTCAAATACTTAAAATTTCGAGTCTACTTCGCTTAATACTTCTCTCAATACCAAAAATAATAAATTAGAAGTTAAAAATGGGTTTTAAAATTTACCACAAAAAACTGAAAAAATAGGGCTTGCAGCCTAAGCTGTAAATCAAAGCTCTAACGTACGTTCTAATTTTACACCTCCTACAATAGTCAATAGAAATAATTGGACAAATAATTTATCCAATGGGCCAGGTAGTGCACTCACTGCATCTTCTACTGCAAAAAAGCAAGCTGACATAAAGGATGTTGATTATTCAACCTTAGATTATTTGAATTAACCAGAAAGACCATTTGTTCCTCTTGAATCTAAAAATAAAGGAAAACATGTCTCTAAAAGTAACTAATACTACACAGTTGCAGATATTAATGAATATGTAAAATAATTTATTACAATTTCAGAAAAAAATTAACATTATTCTAATTAATTCGATGAAGAAATAATTAAATTTATTTATTTTAATATTTTAATATTTTCTTTTTCCTCATCAAAGAAAATTAAAAATATTTATTGATTAAAATGATTTATTTAATTTTCAAATATAAAAGGCAATAAAACCACATCCTTGGGATCAGAAGGTTAATGATATATTAGCTAACGTCTATGGCTATAAAAATTTTAGAAATAATTAAAGAGCAATTATAAATTGTGTCTTGGAGAATAAAGATGTGTTTGCAATGATGCCCACTGGAGGTGGCAAATCTCTTACATTTTAAATACCTGGACTTGTCTAAGATGGAGTTTATATTGTTATTATGCCTCTTATTTCACTTATTTCTGATTAATACAATCACATGCTTAGGCTCAATATTCCAGTTATCAGAGTTTAAGGAGCTAGGAAGAACTACTAAAGAGAATTAGATTCAATACTTTATTCAGATAAGAATTAGTCTAAAATTGTGTTAATCACACCAGAAAAAATATCATCAGATGAAGATTTTAACCAATTTTTAAGCTAAATTTATGAAAAAAATAAATTGAGAAGATTTGTTATTGATGAAGCTCACTGTGTTTCTTAATGGGGACACGAGTTTAGAAAAGATTATCTTTCTTTAGGATAGTTAAAAATAAAATATCCAAACATTCCTACACTTGCTCTAACTGCTACAGCTACTGAAAAGTGCAAAATAGATATTATTTAACTTCTTAATATGAAAGGAACTCTGTATTTTTAATCTTCTTTTAATCGTACAAATCTTTACTACGATGTAGTAAGGATACCCTAAAAAGTAACAATCGAGCATATGGTTAATTTTATCAAAGGTAAATAAATCATAATTATTATTTTTCTTTATTTTAGCTAAAAAATTTTACTATTTTACAGAAAAGTTTAATAAGCAAAGTGGTATTATATATTGCTGCACAAAAAAAGACTCAGAAGAATTAGCTAGTAAGCTAAATATATAATATAAAATTAATGCAGCATATTATCACGGATCTATGAATGACAAAGAAAAAGAATAAGTTCAATAACTTTGGATGTCAAATGATATTTAAGTAATATGTGCCACAATAGGTAATAAAATTAGAAATAATTTAATTTGATTATTAAAAATTTTCAAATATATATAGCTTTTGGTATGGGTATCGACAAGCATGATGTCAGATTTGTCATCCATTATACTTTTTCTAAATCTATCGAAAATTACTATTAAGAAGCAGGTAGAGCAGGAAGAGATGGTAAAATATCTCACTGCAGAATTTACTACTCTCCAAAAGATAAAAATTCTTTAGTCTTTTTGATCACTAATAATGAAGGCAGCAATAAATAGAAAAAAGAAGAATGCATGGCTCATTTAAGTAAAATGATAAGGTAAAATCTCTTTTATAACCAAAACCAATATTTATTAAATATTTAAGAATTAATTTTACATATATATTTATTTTTTAAATTAAAAGTTTAAAATTAAATTTAGTAATTATTAAGTTTTACAATATATATTGAATATTTATATATAGATATTGCGAAGATACAATTAATTGTAGAAGGGTTTTGCAATTAGCACACTTGGGTGAAAAATTTGAACCTAAATTTTGCAATAAAATGTGCGATAACTGCAGAAATTAAACTTCTAAAAGCAATATAATACAAAAAGATTTTACTTAAGATTGCAAAAATATACTATAAGAATATTTGAGTATGTATAATAAAAACATACAGCTGACTTAAAAGCAATTAGTAGACGTTCTCAGAGGTAAAAAACTACAAAAAAAGGCAGGTTAAAACCTACTTAAAATGATTGAAAACAGCTCAATCTATAGTCTATTAAAGAATTATGATTAATTAACTGTTGAAAATATTGTTAAAGAAATGATGTCTTAGGGTTATTTGAGTGAAAAAATTAAAAAGTTTCGTGCTTATACTTAAGTATTTCTTGAAGTAGTTAAGTCTAAGTATAATGAGTTATGTAATCCAAACAAAATGACTGACAAAATCATGATCAATTAAGTAGTTTCTCAAAGCTCTAAATCAAAAGTAGATAGTCAATTTTTATTTGACAAAGAATTAATTGATGATATTACAGAATCAGATTTACCTAAAGAGTAAGAATTTTTTGATTAAAATAAAAATCTCATTTTTGATGATGAAGAATCACTATCTTAAATGTCTGAAGGTGATTTAATAGATTTAATTGATCTTGCAAATAAGAATAAAACTTCTTGCAACCAAAATGATTCGTCAGATAACATGTAAGAACTAAATAAATAGTATAGCGAAGATGATTCAGACTTTTAATTTTAAATACCTTCTGAGAGAAACTAATAAAGTAGAAGTGGGATTATTTATGAAGAAAATGATGAATAAAATTAAATTGGTCAAGCATATAGTGAGGATTATAACAGTCAAAATAAATAAGCTAATGAAAAACTAAACTAAGAACAGATATAAATTGAAGAGGATGATGATGACGATGATGACGACGATGATGATATTTTACAAATAGCAGCTAAAACAAATCTTTTAGAATAAATAAAAAAATAAAACACGATGAGTGTAGAAAAATAAAATAGTTTGAAAGAAAATTATCTTTATAAATCTCCTCAAGAATAAGATAATTTCTTTTCTGAATTTAAATTAGGCAATAATAACAATAAACCTTAAACTTCTTTAGGATAAACAGGTCATAAGCCACCTTAATAAAACAATTAAAATATGAGCTCATTGAATAATTTTAAATTTTCTACAGGAAACAATAAATTAAAATAAGACTAAGCTGATCTTTTTTCATTTAACTTTCAAAAACTTGCAAAAAATTGAGTTCAATTAATAAATAAATGTAATTAATAAAATATAAATTAAAAAAATAAATAATGTAAAAAATAAACATCAAATAAATTAATTATTAGAACTAAAAAAAAATGTGTTAACTTTCAATCAAAATTTATCTATTAAAATATATCCAACAATAACAACAACTATATAATATGCTTTCTCAATTAAGTAAATAAATATTTATAACATTTTTTCGCTCAAATATTTGTTTTAACGATTTTTGTGTAATTTTATGTTAATATTAAATTATCTTAAACTGATCAAAAATATATTTAAATGAATGTATTAACTAAAAAGAGATTTCCTATGATTTCAAATTGATATACATAAGAGATAGTATAAAAATATAAGTAAAGAAAGATGAATTGACATATTTTATTTGAATATCAATATTCAAAAAACAAAAAAGTAATTTAATGTACAGATTTTTCATCTTCATATGTCTTACTAAAATTATAAATGATTTAAATAGCTAGATTTAGCTCTAAATTATTGATTTTAAAATTGATTTTATTAAATACCTCTTGATTTTTAAGTATTTATTTATACAATCCTAATTTTCTCTAAATTAATAAATTTGAAATTCATAATAATTCAAAAAGATTCAAATATAATGAGAAAAAAAATACTTAATAGGAATGAATGAAATAGATTATTCTTTAGTATTTTTTTTAATGGATGAAAAAAACAAATAAATGAGATTAGAATGTAATTGAAATAATGTAATCAAAATTTTATTGAAATCAAAATATATTTTTGTAATTTAATTGATTAATTAATTATGAAAAATAAGAAGGGAGGAACTATAGATACATAAAGGAATACAATAAAATATTGTAATAAACAGTGAATTTATAAATTAATATCACTAAATAGAAATAGATAGAAAATAATGTATATATTATTTAATTACATTTTAGCAAGAAATTTTTATTATTATTCATTCAATAATTTCTGAATGGTTTTGGTGGTAAATTTGCATTGTTATTGACTTAAGGTGAGCCAGGAATTTTAGGAATGTTATTTAAGGGTTGGAGTTTTGGTTTTGGAATACCTTTATTATCATTAGAATAATAATTAGAAGGAGGTCTTTGGTTAACATAATTTCTATTATTTTCTAATAGATCATCGGTAGATTTTCTGACTCTTCCAACAATTTATTCAGCATTTTTATAAAGTACCTCTTTTGAGTTATATCTTTGAATTCCGCCATTATTGTAAACTGAGTCTTTTTGCTAGTGGATCGCAATTTTAGGTTAATAAGGCTTCTCTTAATTATAATAGTGATAATTGTATTTTTGTTAATTATTGCCAATTGGAGGCATATAGTACTTTCCTGGATTATTAATAACTCCTAGATCGTTATTGCTTAAAACTCTTTTTACTTAGGGTTGAGCTGACTATAATCTATTATTTGGTTGTGGAGAATAATTATAATAGTTATTATTATTGTTGTTGTTGTTGTTATGGGCTGAATTATCTCTAGGTCTTTAAATTGGGTTTTCGCTTGGCTTTTATGCTAAGTTATTTTTTATTAAATTACTTGTAGGATCCACTGCTGAGTAGGGACGGTCTTCATTTTTTTTCTTAAGACGAATTTAATCAGTTTTTATTTCTTGCTCATATTCTTCTATTTTTTCATCTAATATGTCATAATTTGATTTGGGTAAGCGCTTGTTAATTTCTTTCAAGTTGTTTCCATAAGGAAGCTTGATGGTCTGCAATAAATCTATTTTTTCCTTTTTCTTCTTTTCGAGCATGGCTATCTGTTCTGGTTTTAGATGAGGCATTATGCACTTATGGTTTAATAGAGACTCTACTGAAGATCTCATTTTAGGCTCAACTTTTAAGCATGACTCGATGAACTTCTAGAGGTCAGAGCTGTATCTTTACAAGTTGATTGGAGAAAAGTTGCCTCTCAAGACTCTTTTATAGAGATCTTCCATGGAAGTGCCTTTAAAGGGTGGTTCAAGAGTGACTATTTCATATAATACACATCCTAAAGACCAGACATCACATTTAGAATCATATGGACGATTTTACCAAACTTCAGGAGAGGTATAATATGGTGTTCCTGTTTAGGTGTAGGCAAAATCTCTCTTTTAAACTTTGGAAACATTCAAATCTCCAAGCTTTAATGACCCATCTTCTGCAATGAAAACGTTTGCTCCTTTCAAGTCTCTGTGTAGAATTTTCATATCATGAAGGGACTTTAGTCCCAAGAGCATATCTGCTGCATATTTCCAAATAAGGTTTTCTTCAAAATAAGAATGTTTCTTCTTCTTTTCACTAATTTATTATAAAACATCACCTTTTGTTGCAAACTCCATGATTATGCATAATGTGGATGACTTTTCGTCATAAAAAGCTTCTTTGTAGCTGATAATATTGTCGCTTTTGATGGAAGCAAGGATACGCACTTCATTTAAGGCATTCTCCTTTTCCTTGGTTGAAAGAGACATCATTTTAACCTTTTTCATGGCATAAATCTTCTCATCACTTTTTCTCTTAACCTAGTAGACAGACCCAAAAGAACCTTCACCAAGACGCTTTAGTATTTCAAAGTCAGTAATTTGAGATTGTGAATTTTGCATTTCAAATTTATTATTTTAAATTATCCTACAATCTAATAAGTAATATTTGAGTAAAGTTTTTGTTCTAACTTGTATGATAAAGTATCTCTCTAACGCTTTCCTATTATGAAATAAACAGATCTTGAGATTTTTGGAACCGATTAGATTTGTTTGAGTGCCTTATAAACTAAAAACGCTTTAAAAATATGGAGTTTATCAATTTTTCGTAATGCTTAATTTTAAATAATTAGTAGCTACACTATTATTTTCTTCGTATTTTTTATCTATTTTTTTTTTTTGATGAATTACTTACTAATTATATTAATGTTTTTTTGATATTTTTTTTTGAGATGGTAATGAACAGCTTTATTTCTTTTCTATGAGCCTTAAAACAAAATTAATTTTTGATCTTTTTTACTTATTAATACATATACATTTTTTAAATATTACATAAATCTCTTTTTTAAATACATCTATTAATGAATTAATTCATTAATAAATGTATAAATTCAATCATTTCTCACTTAATTCAAAATTAATAATTCATTTTTATGTCTAACTCACCCAAAGCTAATTGTTATCTATCTATCTATCTATTAATATAATTACCTTATTTATTTGTTTTTTGTTTGATGTCTTTCTTATGTTGCTGATTTAAATCTTGGTTATAATGAGTTTTCAATACAAATCCTATTTACTTTTTATAAATTTACTTTTCTATATTTTTTTAAATTCATTTATTTTTTTTTATGTTTGGACTAAATTTCACCATCAAATTTTTAAATAATCATTTAAATTATGAAGCAAGTATTTGTTATTTATTGATATTGACCGTTATTAAATACTTTTTATTTTAAATACTTTGTATCGTTAATAATTTGCCTTTTAATAGTAAATAATTCATTAAGTTGTCAATACTCCATTTAACCTATATTCTTCAATACTTTAAAAATATTAAATTTTCTATTTCATTTTATTTTGTTTAAAGCCTATCTATCTATTATACTTCTTTTATTTTAATATTTTTTATTCATAAATATTTATCTTTGTTCTACTTATTTTTAAATGTCTTTTAATTTTGTTATTTTTTTTCACATATTATTTAGTTTTCAATTACTTTTAATCTCTAAATTATCAAATATTAAGGATATATTTTACTCTATTTTTTATAAATTCTAATAATTTATTTGAAAATTCAAATTGTCTATAACTAGTAAAATAGTTCTATTTTTCTAAAGTAGAATGAGGTCTTACTAAAAATTATATCTAACACATTTTAAATACCATAATAACTCAGATGCTATAATTTTTATAGTTAAGAAATATAGGTACCTCCAAAAAGTTTAGATAAAATTAGGTCTGTCTTAATTAATAAAGACATTGTTTATTTTAATAAGTCCTTACAATATATTTTTTTTTTTTCATTGATTATTTGATTCACTAAATCTACTATGAAAAAAGGATTTTTTAAATTTAAGTGCGAATTATTTTTCGAAATATGCTTACCCATTTCTAAAGCTACTATATTTTATATTATAGATTTTAATTAGTGCTACTAAGATTTAATAATGAATATTTAATTAACTTTTTTTTCATATTTCTTCCATAAAGCAAGATTTTTAAATGACTATTTTATCTATCTTATAATTAATAATTCTTTTATCCAAACTATCTCTGAATAAAGCTAAATTCATTTTTTAATATACTTATAATTAATTAAAATTCCTTCAATTTCCAATCAAATATTTGAAAAAATAAATAAATGATATAATAGAAAAAATATTATAGAAATCTAAAAGATGTAATTATTTATTTTTTTGTAAATATTCTTTAATTTTTTTATATATTAATAAATAGTTTTATAAATCTGAATATTAATCTCATTCAGTTCTTGAAATTGATCTAAAGTATATTTAATTTATTATTTTTTTATTATTCTTTATTTTATTTTTAATTTTCAAATAATTTTTAATATTTTTTTTAATAACATTTTTATCTATATTTATTTATTTATTTATTTTTAGTGAGACAAGTAATTTTTGAGTTATTTTAACTTATTCTTAACTTTTGTGTTGATTTTAATTATTCATTCATTTTTTATTATTCTAATTGATTTTTTCCTTCTAAATAAATAATTAATTACATATTTTTTCTTCTATATTTAAAAAGGTCTTATTAAATTGGTCCTGCATCAAATTTAAGTTCTGCTTTAGCAAAATGCACTAATCTCTCAAATTTGACACTTAGTCTTGAGTAAAAAATATTTTTTTAATTTCGATTTTGATATTTTTTTATAAAAAATGAATTGAAAACAATAAGCTTTTTTAATTTATTTAATTATTAGCTTTTTATTAAATTTTTTATTTCTGAGTGTGTTTTTTTCTTTCTTAGTTTAGCTCAATCATTTTTTATTTTCATCTTTTGTGTTTATAATTAAATAAATTACTCATTCCATAATTATTCCTTCCAACTAACTTACAAATTAATTATATAATTTTTCTTCTATATTCAAAAAGGTAGAATAAAATTGGCTCAATTGGTGTATCAGGCTTAGGTTATGGTTTAGCAAAGTGCAATAATCTCTCAATTTTGACGCTTAATCTCTAGTAAAAACAGTTTATTTGTTATGATTTTAATATTTTTTTTTTTATTATATAATTCAATTTAAAACAATAAAAAAACTCATTTAATATATTTATTTTTTCCTTTTTATTTTTTATTTTTCTTATGTTTTTTTTATTTGTTAATTTAACTGTTTTTTTTTTTTACTTTTACTTTGATTATTAATTAATTTAATTTCATATTTTTTCTTTATAACTAACGAATTAATTATTTATATTTTATTCAATATATAAAAAGTAACAATTAAATTGATAATGAAGGTGTGTTAGGCTTAGGTTCTGCTTTAGCAAACTGCACTAATCTCTCAAATTTAACACTTAATCTCTAGTAAAAACAGTTTATTTGTTTTGGATATTGATATTTTTTTATATTAAAAAAATTTAAAATAATTTATTTATTATTGCTTTTTACTTGTGTAAATTTCTTTTTATTCTGAATATATTTTTAATATGTTAGTTTGACTCATTAATTTTTAATTTCCAATTTTTTTTACGATTATTAATTAACTTATTTCATAATTATTCTTGATTTTTTCCTTCTAAAAAATTAATTATATATTTTTTCTCCAATATTTATAAAGGTCTAATTTAATTAATGCTATTGGTGCATCAGGCTTATGTTCTGGTTTATCAAAATGCAATAACCTCTCGATTTTATCACTTAATCTCATGTAAAAACGGTTTATTTGTTATGGAATTTAATATTTTTTATTATAAAATTCAATTTAAAACAATAAATTAATTCATTTCATATTTTTCTTAACTTTTTCTTCTTTCTTTCTTTTTAAATAAATAATTGATAATTTATATTTTCTTTAATATTTAAAAAGTAGCAATTAAATTGGTGCAACTGGTGCATCAGGCTTAGTTTCTGCTTTAGTAAACTGCACTAATCTCTCAAAGATACTTAATCTTTAGTAAAAATAGTTTATTTATTTATTTTGGTTTTCATATTTTTTAATATAGAATAATTCATTTATTTATTTTAGCTTTTTATTTGCATAATTTTTCTTTTTTGTTCGGCTTATTTTTTTTATTTCTTAATTTTACTTATTCATTTTTTATTTTCTACTTTTTATTTTATTTTTTCTAGATTTTTTCCTATATTTTTTCTTCTATATTTAAAAGATACAATTAAATTGGTGAAATAGGTGCATCAGGCCTAGGTTTTGCTTTAGCAAAATTGAATAGTCTCTAAAATTTGAAACTTGATTTAGGGTATATATATTTTATTTGCTTTAAATTTTGATATTTTTAATAAAAAAATAAATTTTTTATTTTTGTTTATGTCATTTTCAACTTTTACTTTGATATATTTATTAATTAACTAATTTGTTAGCTATTATTTCATATTTTTCTTCATTTTTATTTCTAACTAACTAATTCACTAACTAAATAATTAATTAATTATATATTTAAACTTCAATATTGTAAAAGTTACAATAAAATTGGTGCAATAGGTGTATCAGATTTAGTTTCTGCTTTAGCAAATTGTAGTAATCTCTCAAATTTGACACTTAATCTAGAGTAAAGGATTTTGATATTTAAAAAAAATGAATTTAAAACAATAAAACTCTTTTAGTTTATTTTTATTTGATTTAGTTTTCTTTTTGCTATCTTTCAATGTTTTTCTCTCTTTCTTTCTTGATTTAACTGATTTTTTTTCATTTTCAACTTTTGCTTTGATGATTAATTATTTTTATTTTTTATTATTTTTTCTTGATTTTTTATCCTCTAACAAAATAATTAATTCATTATTTATTTATTTTTTCTTCAATATTTAAAAAGGTAGAATTAAATTGGTGAAATTGGTGCATAAAACTTAGGATTTGCTTTAGTAAAGTGCAATAATCTCTCAAATTTAGCACTTAATCTTTAGTAAAAACAGTTTATTTATTTTGAATTTTGATATTTTTAAATGTTTAAATGAATTTAAAACAATAAAATTCTTTTAATTTATGTATTTGTTTTTAAATTTTCATTTTATTGCTTGATGTTGTTTTTTTTGCTTTATTTCACTCATTCAATTTTTGATATGATTATTAATTTCATCTTTGTTTTTTCCTTCAAAATAACTAATTAATTATTAATAATTTCTTCAATATTGTAAAAGTTATAATTAAATTGGTGCAGTAGGTGCATCAGGTTTATGTAATGCTTTAATAGACTGCTCTAATCTCTAAAATTTAGATCTTAATCTCTAGTAATAACAATTTATTTGTTTGTTTTGGATTGCGCTATTTTTAAATAAAAAATAAATTAAAAATAATAAAATTTTTAAAATTTATTTATAACTTTTTACTAGATAAAAATATTTTTTTTTTATTTTAATTATTTTTTCTTTTATACTTAATTTAACTCATTTATTTTTTTGTCATATCTAACTTTTATTTTGATTATTAATTTATTGATTATTATTTATTATTATTAGAAATCTTTTCTTAATTTTTTCCTTTTTACTAAAGAATTATTTATTTTAATTTGCTTCAATATTTAAAAAGGCGAAATCTAATTGGTTCAATAGGTGCATCAGGCTTAGGTTCTGCTTTAGGAAAGTACACTAATATCTCAGGTTTGGCACTTAATCTTGAGTAAAAACTGTTTATTTTTTTGGATTTTGATATTTATTAAAAAAATGAATTTAAAACAATAAACTAATTTAAATTTAATTTTTTTTGTTATGCTTGCATTTTTTATTTCTTTCTTAATTTTGACTCATTTTTTTTTATTTTCAACTTTTATTCATTTCTTATAATTTCATATATTCTTAATTTTCCTGAAACTACCTAATTTATTATTTATATTCTTCAATATTTTAAAGAAACAATAAAATTAGTTCTATTGGTATATTATACTTAGGTTCTGCTTTAGTTAATTGCTCTAATCTCTCAAATTTGACACTTAATTTTGGGTAAAATCATTTTCTATGTTTTTAATTTTATTATTTTTTAATATAAAGATTAATTTAAAACAATTAAACTATTATAATTTATTTATTTATTTTTTAGCTATTTATTTTATTAACTTCTATATTAATTCAATAATTTTATAATTTTCAACTTTTGCTTTTATTATTAATTAATTTCTTACTATTTCATCTTGATTTTTTCCTTCTAACTAACTAATTAAAATATATTTTTACTTCAATATTTAATAAGGTTTAATTAAATTGATGTTGAAGGTTACCTAGGCTTATGTTCTACTTTACTAATATGCATTAATCTTTCAAATTTAACAATTAAACTCTAGTAAAATTAATTTATTTGCTTTAGATTACAGTATTAGCTTTTAATTTTATTTATGATATTATTCTAGTTTTATTATTTCTTTTGCTTATTTAAAATATTATTTAAATTTAGACATTTTATTTTGTTAATTTTGATATTAATAATTTTAATTAATTTATGTTAAAAGTCAAAACAAAATCAGTGAGTTTGAACAATTGAAAGTAAAGGGTAAATGTCTTAAATCAAAAAGATTGGTTATCTTTAAAATAATAAATAAATGGTGAAAAAAGGATGAATAAATTTTAAAATTTAATAATTTAATATAACATTTTTTATTTCATAACGTTTAATTCTATTTTAATTTTTTTATCTAAATTTTTAATTGATTAATCCTTCATTTTTTTGGTATATAAAGTGAACTCTTACTCAAACAAATCATATAAACTTTAAATTTTTTTTCCATTTTTTAATTAAAATTATTCATAACCTAAGAAACAGAAGAAACATGGTACATTATAAATTTATAATTATAAAATAAATATTAAATTTGTAAAAATAAAATTTTGATCTTAATCCAAAAGTTTTAAGTTTTGAACCAAATTTGTAAATATTTGATTTAAATTTTAGTGAGTAAAAGAATTTATAATTATTAAAAACATTTTCAAACTCAAGATTATTTTATTAAATTTGATGACTATTCAAGAAAGAAGATAACAAAACATAAAAAAATAAATAAATAAAAAAAATTCATACATCAATACTTTAAATAGTTTCCTATATTTTTAAAAGGTTAAATAGTTTGCTATATAAGCATTTATCATTATTTGATAAGATGTGTTTTTTAACAAAAAAAATCATAGTTAATGAAATAATTAGTTCAATAATAACCAATTCTATAAAAAGTGATATCAAAAATAATAATAAAAACTCATTTGAATCGCTCGAAGTTTTACCACTGGACACTGATAATATTAAGTAAAAATAAACCAAAGATATTATTAATTAGGAACCCATAGAAATAAATTTTCCTATTAAACCTTTTTTAAAAGTGTATGCAATTAGGGAGGAGGTTACTTTTAATACTATGCTGTTAATCAAAGCAATTATTATCTGTTAATCTAACATCATATAACCATAGAACAATATAGAAATAGTTAGAGTGTGGATAGTTTTAATATAAAAAAGAGTGAATCTTATTGGTCTTGAAATATCATTTAGTGAGAGATAAAAAATGCTAAAAAATTAATGAAATATTGCTAATTTTTTATATATCGAGAGCTATTAGTAGATCTATATTTATTTCTATTCTTGAATTTTTTAATTTTCTTAAATGCAAGCTTAAGATCCTTATTGAGTTTTATTTTTTTCAGTACTATTTGCAATACTTTTTTCTTCACTAATAACATTTTAATCATTTTATTTCTTATTTACTTGATTTAAATCAATTTCATGTTAACTAATTTAGTTAAAACTTACATGACTTTGATGTTAATAAAAGTTTAGGAACGTTTTTCTTTTTCTTTTAAAAGGAATTGGATCATTCCTTTTAGCAGATAATTCATCAGAAATTAATGGAAAATGTTAATTGTTTTAAAATTTTTATTCAATATTTTCTGTACTTTAAATTTTGTTTTAACATTAAAATTCAATATTGCCTGTACTTTAAATTTTGTTTTAATTAGGAGAGTTATTATTGATAACTTAATCTTAATATATTGCAATAGATGGTTCTTTAAGATTTAAATTTTCTTTCTAATTTACTTGCTATTGCTCAATTTTTGGAGTGATAATTTATTCTGAATGGTTGTGCACTCTTTAAAAATTTTTCTGGAGAGTAATTCTATCTAGTCTTTTTCCTACTAGGAATAAAATAATTTAAGCCAAGGTAAAAGCAAATATAAACCAGAATACTATGTAATTATAAAACTCTTTAAAATTTTCTATGTTTTTGAATCCTTACTCTCCTAATGCAGTATTCAAATTTTCATTTTTTAAAAACATGTCATCAATATCCTCAATGATAGTTGTTGGTTTCTATGTATTACAATAGCACACTGATTCATTTTAATTATTTTTGTGTAGAATACAATTTTATTTACTCCAATATTTATCATTCTATTATACGCAAGCCATGTTGTATTTCATGCTAGTTACAGCATTATTAAAATTATAAATTATTGTTGAATGATCTATGAGATTTTTAGTATCCAAGTTAGTAATTTAGGTTTATATCAACTTGTTCTTTGAGTATGTGTAATTTGAGCTAATATTTTTCATTTGCTAAATATATGCTTAAAATTATGGAGTATTTTCATAAATATTTAATTCATAGTTGTTTCTAGATATACTAAAAATATTATTTAAATCTGGTTCATTAAAAGTAGTAACGTATTAGTATATGTTTTTTTAAGTTATTTTGTCTATTAATAGAGTTGATAGATTACCATTTAGAATTAAAGACCCTTAATTAGGTAGATTCATATTAGAGAACACACTTCCTATCTTGGTAGTGATTTGGTCATAGTCCTATAAATTTTATTATGTATTCTATGAATTCATTGTAACACATGAATTTAATATTTTGAAAGAATCGATCATATTTTGAATTGGAAAATCATTGTTTTGCTATAAATGGCTCAGATCATTGTTTTAAATGCTTGAATCTGTATTTTAAATTAATAATTGTAGTTTTTAAATTATTTAATTTTTATCGATAGTCTATATTGATTATTATGAATTGAAAAGTAACCCTGATAGTTTAGCAGTTACTTTATTAGCATATGTTGATATCAAAGAAAATTTAGGTATTTAAAGAGATAATTACTGAAGATTTGTTATTAATAGAGAGCATAAATTATTTAAATCTTATGAAGACTATGTATTTTTACTAATGTCTTCTCCGATTAAACTTAAAGTAATTAATTAGCTTGTAGCTTATAAGTTTGTGCTAGATAGAGTTTGCTAAGTAAGTTAATTTACTTATTGATAATAATCTTTCGTTGGTAAATTTAAATTTGAAACACTAATCATCTAGGTTTAATTGTAAACGCCGAGTTGTGAATCTATGACCTAACTCATTATTACAAGATTCCCTTAAGGTAATACAGTTTGAATTGAATTTACAGTTGACTGATCTTATATTTATCTTCTTAAAATATTCCATGGCTAGATTAATTCTTATTTAGCATCATCCATGCTATTATAATAAAAGAATTAGTAAGTCAAAGGAAGATCTTCATCTAAGCAATACAAAAATTAAATTGAGAACATCGTTTAAAGTGCTACTCCTTGTAGTGGGCTAATTACCAAAGTACAATTATGAGGAGGGAAATTGATATTCAAATTGATAGTCGTTAAGCTTGGCATAACAAAAGAAGGGTTATAGACAGAAAAGCGTGCTTAAATAATAGGTTTTAGGGGATCTACGTTTTTGAAATAGTTCCATATTCTAAATTTAACTTAGTAATAGTCAAATTTAATAACACCAACAACATCATTGTCATATAGCAAAGCTCCAGCATAAGTTAAAATATCTGAGGGGATATTCTTATCATAGTTAATAACAAAATTCAAATCCTCATTCAAATTAATTTTTTAATTTTAACGAGTAGCAGAAAACTATACTTCAAGCTAGGGGATATTTAGCTCAGTAAATAAGCATATTGTTCTATAATTAGATTTTCTAGAGTCTTTTTATCCGATAACATTCAATATAATAGATGTGTATGGCTAAAATGTTTTTGCAGGAAAAGAAATACTACTTTATCCTTGTTGTAATTAAAGAATATTATTCTTGTAGTCATAGCAAATATGGTCATTAGATGATAAACCAGAGCATTCCCAGCTAAAGTTGATGTTTTAAGGCGATTTAGAATCTTAAATTTCAAAGTCTCTAGAGTTGGTATTTAAGGTAAGTTTACTTTAATAACCTATAACTAAACTAGAGCCTCCAATAACCTACAAATACAAATCTGTAATCAAAATATCAACTGATATCTTCTTAATAGCAACCACATTTTTGTTTGAACTCAAATTTACAACCAACTTTTTATTAAAAATGAAAAAATAATATAATTTTACATAAAATTAAAAAAGGATTAATTTTTAATTAAGGAAATCTATTATAATAGAATAGATAAAATGAATGAGAAATCAAAAATTACACTAGCTTTTAATTGAGAATTAGATTCTAAGGAGTAAGGAGAAATATCAAATTGATAGCTAGATTAACTATATTAGCTCAGATTTTGTTATTGAAATTGGTTAGAAATTAGTTGTAAATCAACGGGCTCGTTATTGTAAGTGATTAAACCTAGCTCGCATATTTCAATATAAAATTAAAAGTAGAAACTCAAACTCATGTATCTTTTGGTGAATTAAGTAAATATAAAGATATTTTAAAATAAAAATAAAAAAGTAATTAATTTACCTATATATAGGAGGATATACTGATTACTAAAAGTTGATTCTAATATATTTTTATTATAAGTAATTTATTGTAAATAGTTAAGAGCCTGCTTTATTAACTTTAAGCTGATAATTAAATTGTATTGCAATATTTTAATTTGAAGGGATATATTTGGGATCAATATTTATACTTGTGGCCATATCTTAGCTTGCTTGTTACAGTATTTTTTTTATAATTTATTTCTATT
Source organism: Tetrahymena thermophila SB210 (assembly GCF_000189635.1). NCBI lineage: Eukaryota > Ciliophora > Oligohymenophorea > Hymenostomatida > Tetrahymenidae > Tetrahymena > Tetrahymena thermophila. Next base: position 117,775 of record NW_002476424.1, read on the forward strand.
AGTCACTCATTGTTCCTATAACTTACACTAAAGTCCAATTTATATTTAAAAATTTTCTACCTGCATCATTTTGTATATTTTAAAGAGCTATACTTAAAGGGTTGCAGCTGTTTTCATTAGGGTTGTAATTAAAATTAAGCAAAGGAATCCCAGGATCATTCTAGAAAACAATATTTCTATAGAAAGTATTTATAAAATACGTATTATAGTCTTCAAATTAGAGTTTATTAGGTAAAAAATTAACAATATTATTTGCCATTATAACTGAAGAATCACCTTTTTTGTTAAAAAAAAATATTTTATCTTTGGATATTCTTCAATAATTAAATAAAATAATGTAAACTCTCTTTTTTAAGACCCCATTTTAGTAAGTTAAATTATCGAAAAATGGGGTTTTATCTTAAATAAGATTGGGATTTTTTAATAAAGGGGCCACAAACAAGATTCTTTAAAAAATTTTTATTATAAAATTTAAATGAATAAAGAACAAAAATTAACAAATTTTATTTAAAAAAAGATTTTATTAAATAATTAAGTAAGAAATTTTTTATACAAATCTTGTCTAAATCTGAAAAAATTACCTAAATTTACTTAAACTTGATTTCCAGTTATTTGGCACAACGAATCTGAACCAAGTAAAATCAAAGTTGGCTGATCAAATATTTATTAACATATAGGTAAAGACGTATCTACTGATATACCTTTTAAAGGTGAACCGAAATCTATAATTAGCAGTGGTTTTGTTGCGCTTAATTGAATGTCAAGTACAGCAATATTTTGATAGCTACATTAATAAAAATTATTTCTTTAATCTTTTGGATTTAAGCAAGTGCAATTATTATCTGAATCTAATTATCTTGTTTCTGAGTAGCAGCTATCGCATTAAGAGTCTTTAGCCTATATGGATTTGCATAACTAGCAACTAGGATAGCAAGAATTGCATTTAGGATCCATATAATTTTAACATTAATCGCAAGTAAGTGAAATGAGATTTGATTAAAATCCATTTGGACAAATACCTACACACATCTTATTAAACAAAAAGCTATTTTAAGGGCATGATAAACAGCTTTTAGAAGAAGACCCATCACAACTTGCGCAAGATAAATCACAGGGTTAACACTGATTTAAAGAATTAATAAATTAATTTAAATCACAATTCTAAACACATTATTTTTTATTTGGCTAATAATATAATCCAGGTATACAGGACATGCAACTATTTGGTCCTGCTCCATCACAACTGCTACAAGTTTGATCACATAATTAGCATGAATGTGTAATAGGTTATAAGTATAAACCTAATTAACAAGATAAGCAATTGTTTGGTCCAGCTCCTTAGCAAATTGCACATGATTGATCGCATAATTAACATACATTTTAAGAATCAGGATATTAATTTTAATCACAATTTTAGACACATGAACTTGATTTCTGCTAAAAAAACAACCCTGAAATGCAAGATAAGCAATTTTCTTTTGAAGGTCCAGAGCAGTTTAAGCAAGTTTAATCGCAAGGCTAACAGCTTCCAGAAGAGTCAAGATAATATTTTTCAATACATTTTGAGCATACGCTGTCCTAATCACATTCATCACAATAAGGCGAGCACTTTTAAAGAGGATATAAAATAGATAAAAATTAAAAAAATTTGAAATAAAAGTCAAATTAGCAAATTATAATAAATTTATAAATATATTTTTTTTCAAATTAAGTATTGAAATAATTTACAAGTTAAACAATAAGAAAATTTCCTCTAATATACTATTAATATTTTTCAGTGTCTGAATTCAATGGAGTTAGAATTACATTTAAATCATATGAGTTTATTAATGTATCTTTTTTAGTGTTGAAAAAATAACATTAAGCACCCCAACAACCATAAAGTTATCTAGTTATTTCAACTCCATTTAAACTTATTTTCATTAAAGAAGATGTTTCTTTAGTACTAACTAAGCCAAATATTTCCAAATAAAATTTATTAATTTTTTAAAACCTTTTTTATAATTGAAATAATAATTAATAAAATCAATATTTATATTAATAAAAAGATTTTTATTTTAAAAATAATAATTTTACGAGCTTTTTCTGCTATAAGTAAAACTATAAGGAATATTTGAGAAACAACCATCTCCTGATAAATAATTAAAAACTTCGTATCGATTTGAAACTATATTTAAGCAATTATCAGACTTTAAATACATTTTATACTATAATAAATCAGATTCGTTTTCAACACCTAATTTATTTATTACGCATTCACTGTCTATTTTTTATTATTAAATATTTAATAAAAAGATACTTTATATTTTGATACATTTTGGATTTAAACCAAGATTCATCATAACTTGTGTACAGTTAGAGTAATAATCAGCATATGAACTTGCGAATTTTATTAAGACTTTGGTTTTAAAATTAATATCTTTTATTTATGTTATGTAAAGAAATTTTATTTACTATTTAAAACTGAGAAGAATAAAATCTTTATTGTATTAACTTTCATTTTTATTAATTTACTTTTTTTATTTTTTATTATTATTATTTTTTTAATTAATTTCAATTATAAAATTAAACTCATAAAGATAGCTATTTATATATTTAATTTATTTAAATTATGCTTATCTAATAATACAACCAGTAAGAATCAAACTAATAATTCCTTACTATTTTATTATTAATTCGAAACAAAATTTTTTTATTCTATATTATTCATTTAACTTCCAGAAACTATCACAAGTAATTATTATATTCTTTAAGTATTACCATAATTCCTCATTTTTGAGCCAAGAGGAAGCACCGAGGTGATATTTTATCTAAAATCAAAAAATTTTTGCTTTGAAATTCAATAAGAAATTTAAAATTAGTCACTATTGAAATTTACGGTAAATAAATATCTTTTGAAAGAGGTAAAAAAAGGATTAGAACTGTCATTAAAATTGTAAATTATTGGTCTTTTTAAAATAAGAAATTATCTTCAGTTTATATATATTTACTTAGAATAAATTTTGAGACATTAATCACTGCCTAAAATTAGAATAGAAAGATATTATTTGTATAGTTGTATCTTCTACTATTATTACTTATCATCATAAATTATCAAAATAATTTAAAAAAGTAATAGATTGGTAGATGTAATAAAAGTTAAGTTAATTATTATCCAATTTTGCTTTGATTAATTCTTTATATTAATGGCTTTTAATTGATTTTTTAAGAATTAAATTAATCTTAAAGAAAATTATTTATTACTAATTGAATCATTTTTCAATTAGTATTTATGGTTTGAAAAGATTTAGATTATTGTTTTTACTCTTACCTAACTTATATTGTAATTTAAGAGTGTTTTTTAATATTCTACATGATTACTATTCTTAAATTTGTTTTCGTTAATGATTAATACTTTTTTAGTGCAATTAGTTCTTGCTCTATCTTAACTATTATACCCTAAATATTTTTATTTTATTAAAATTTCTAAGATAAATGCTCTAAGCTGAGATGAATATAATCTTAAATAATAAGCATTTATTGTTATTATTTAAAAAAATTTTTTTTTTCAAGTATAAAACTCACACATGAATGAGAATGTAAAAATCATAAAGGAAGTAATTAAACAATATTTTTATTCTTTTATTTCTTTTATTTTTTGATTAACTAAATTAAGCTTACAAAAAAAATAAAGAGAAACTACATACTCTTTCTACTTTTATTAAACTGTAATTAGATAATTACCATATACTAGATTATTAGTACATGACCCTATTAATATTTTTCTAGCTAATTTTAACAAATGATTTGAGAAACATTGAAAAAGTTTTATAATATTTGGTCTTAAAAATGTTGTCCCATACCTCATTTTTCCCTATATATTCTTACATACATAATGAGCCAATAATTAAAACAGCAATTTAAAATATAAAATAAATTTTTAATGCATGTATTTTTGCCTTTAAATAAAAAAATTTGGCAAATTTACTTACTTATTTAAATTTACAATATCAAAACCATGAATTTAATAATTCAATTTACAAGATAATCACCATTAGATACATAAATAAATGTAATCAGGAAAGATTAATTACATTATAATTATTATTTATAATTATAATAACATAAATGTTCTATTTTATTAGTTAGTAGAGATAACTAAAGTTTAAAGATTGCAATAGCCCACTAATGCAGAGAAATTACTAATCTTTTAAATTTAATCATTTCCCAACGATTTAAGATTTAATGCTTTCTATTTAGCACTTAATTAATATCTTAATAATAAAATTAAAAATTAATATTATATTAACCTTAAAATATACTTTGAAAAATAATTGTTTATTTTCTTTCAACTTAATATTTATAAAAAAAATAAAGTTATAGATTGAATTGAATTTTATTTTTCTATGAATTTTTGTAATTTAAAATGATCATAAATATAAACATTTCAGTAAATAAAAAAAAATGAAAATATTTTAAAGTAACTATTTGTATTAAATATAAATTTAAAATTTTTAGCTTCATTGTAAATTTAGTCTCAAGATTTAAATACTTTCATCATAGATACTATTTTTTCTTGCGTTACTTGAATAATTAAATTTTCAACGCATTCATTAATTAGATAAAAATATATGCTATTAAGAATGATTAAATGTCATAGTTTCGTCATTTATATTAATCTTAGGTACTCATTCAGGTTTATAAAATTTAAATTTATTTATTATTTTAACTCTTTAGAGTGGGGGAGTTTTCAATATCGAGGTATGCAATATTTATAATAGAGTTCCAAAATTTAGCACTTAAATTTTTAATTAAGCTATTGAAACTTAAGAGTTATATGCCCCATTTTTGAAGGGTTAAATAAAAAATCATCAATAAATATTTCAAAAAATATTTACCTTAAAATATACTTAGAAAATTGATTTATTTTCTTTCAACTTAATTAGTATCAAACAAATAGTTAAATTTAATTTTTCTATGAATTAATTTTGGAAAAATTCAAATATCATAGTCTAAATACATTCCAATAAGCAAAATTATGAAAATATTTTAAAATTAATGATTTTAATTTTAAAAAGTGTTTAAAATTATGTTTAAATTATTTTTACATTAAATTATTTTTTCTAAATTTACGCTCATAATTTGAGTACTATTTTCACAATAGTAACTATTTTTTAATTACATTACTTTAATAATTCAATTTTCAAAACATTCATTAAATGAATATAAAAAAATGTAATCTAGAATGATTCTATGTATTAGTTTCATCATCTTTACTTATCTTTTGTACTCATTCAGGTTTTTAAACCTTAAAATTATTATTTTAAATAAAAAATTATCATTAAATATTTAGCTTTTATCATTATTATTTATAATTAAAAACTGAAATTATAATTAGTATTGATAAAAAATTGTAATGATTAATAAAGTTAGATAAAGAATAAAAATTGTTTATGTTCTAAATTTTAATATTTTAGAAGGTATAGAGTCTTTAAGATTTTTATTTTACACTTACTTCGTATTATTATAATAAAATTAAATATTTGTGTTTAATATTCACCCAAAAATATATTTTGAAAATCTATTTATTTTCATTGAACTAAATAACAAATCTCAAATACAAAATAAATGATAAATTTATTTGAATATTATTTTAAAAAAATTTTGCAAATAAATTTCAAAAGATCAAAGGCGGATTTATATTTCAGTAAATAATATTACTAAAATATTTTAAATTAATGATGCTTCAAATTTTATAAATTGTTTAAAATTTAGTTTAAATTATATTTACAATAATATAGATTTAAATTTTTTAGTTGTTAATTTGTAAATTTTACCTCAAGATTTAAGTACCATGTTCATAAATAAATACTATTTTTACTTTTAAATTTTAGATATTTATATTACAAAATAAATATGTGTAATTAATTAGCTTCTCGTCTAAAAGATTTACTGTTTGTTATTATCTAAAATTATTTAAAAAAATATTTTTAACATTAAGTAATTATTAAGCAAACAAAAATTATTTTTTTTTGCTTAAACCACTAAATAAGCATTTTAATCATATTATAATTTGTTAACACCAATTTAAAAAATATTTTTTACTTTAAGATTATTTTAAATTAAATAAGTTTGGGTGGGCAGTTGAATTAAGTACTGCAGTGATTTATAAGGAAAAGAACAACAAGAAATGGTCGAAATAGTTATAGAAAATGTAGGAATTTATTTAAATGATATTAAGAATAAAAAGAAATTAATCCTAAAAAAGGATCAAGAGTAACAACTCAATCAATTCTCAAATAAAATGCTACCTATTACCTCAAATTATCCATTTGCACTATTAATAAATAAACTTAAGATTAGAATTCGCTTAATAAACAAAACTTTGAAAATAAAATTGGTAAAAAATATTGTTTTCAGATTATTGTAAAATTAAATAGAGTAATTTAATTTTTTAAACAAAATATTTTTTTGATATAAATTTTTATTTGTGTAATTTTTTTTTATTATGTTTGCATTTTTTATTCCTTTGTTAATTTAACTCATTTTTTTATTTTCAACTTTTTTTGACGATTAATTAAATCATTTCTTATAATTTCATATTCCCTTAATTTTACCTAATTTATTATTTGTATTTTTAAATATTTAAAAGAAACAATAAAATTGGTTCTGTTGATATATTAATCATAAGTACTGTTTTAGTTAATTATTCTAATCTCTCAAATTTGGTACTCAATTTTGGGTAAAAGCATTTTACTTGTTTTTAATTTTAATATTTTTTAATATAAACACTAATTTAAGCAATTAAGCTATTTTAATTTATTTATTTTTTTTTTAGCTTTTTATATTTTATTTTATTAATATTTATTTTTTTTCTTTATTAATATAATAATTTTTTAATTTTCAACTTTTGCTTTTATATTTAATGAATTTCTTACTATTTCATATTTTTCTTGATTTTTTCCTTCTAACTAACTCATTAGATATATTTAGTTTTTCTTCAATATGTAATAAGGTTTAATTAAATTGACGATGAAGGTTACCTAGGCTTATGTACTGCTTTACTAAAGTGCATTAATCTTACAAATTTAGCACTTAGAATCTAGTAAAATTAATTTATTAATTTGGATTACAATATTAGCTTTTAATTTGATTTACGATTTTATTCTAGTTTTATTATTTTATTTGCTTATTTAAAGTATTATTTAAATTTAGACATTTTATTTTGTTAATTTTGATATTAATTATTTTAATTAATTTATGTTAAAAGTCAAAACAAAATCAGTGAGTTTGAATAATTGAAAGTAAAGAGTAAGTATCTTAAACCAAAAAGATTGGTTGTCTTTAAAATAATAAATAAATGGTGAAAAAAGGATGAATAAATTTTAAAATTTAATTATATAAATTAACAAGTTTTATTTCATAACCTTTAATTCTATTTTAATTTCTTTATTTTAATTCTTAATTGATTAATCCTTCATTTTTTTTGGTATATAATGGGACCTTACTTATAAAAATAATATACACTTTAAGTGTTTATTCTATTTTTTAATAAAAGTTATTCATAAATCCTAAGAGACAGAAGAAGAGACAAGGTACATTATAAATTTATAATTATAAAATAAATATTAAAATTATAAAAAATAAAATTTTGATCTTAATCCACAAGTTTTGAACCAAATTTGTAAATATTTAATTGAAATTTTAGAGAGGAAAAGAATTTATAATTATTAAAAACATTTTAAAACTCAAGATTATTTTATTAAATTTGATGACTATTCAAGAAAGAATATCACAAAACATAAAAATAAATAAAGTTCATACATCAATACTTTAAATAGTTTCCTATAATTTTAAAAGATTAAATAACTTGCTATATAAGCATTTATCATCATTTGATTAAATGTGTTTTTTAATCAAAAAAATCATAGTTAATGAAATAATTAATTCAATAAGAACCAATTCCATAGAAAGTGATACCAAAAATAAGAATAAAAACTCATTTGATTCACTTGGTTTTTTACCACTGGACACTGATAATATTAAGTAAAAATAAACCAAAGATATTATTAATTATGAACCCATAGAAATGGATTTTCCTATTATACCTTTTTTAAAAGTATATGCAATTAGGGTAGAGGTTACTTTTAATACTATGCTGTTAATCAAAGCAATTACTATCTGTTAATCTAACATCATATAACCATAGAACAATATAGAAATAGTTAGAGTGTGGATATTTTTAATGTAAAAAAGAGTGAATCTTATTGGTCTTGAAATATCACTTAGTGAGAGATAAAAAATGCTAAAAAATTAATGAAATATTGCTAACTTTTTATATATCGAGAGCTATTAGTAGATCTATATTTATTTCTATTCTTGAATTTTTTAATTTTCTTAAATGCAACCTTAAGATCCTTATTGAGTTTTGTTTTTTTCAATACTATTTGCAATACTTTTTTCTTCACTAATAACATTTTAATCATTTTATTTCTTATTTATTTGATTTAAATCAATTTCATGTTAACTAATTTAGTTAAAACTTACATGACTTTGAGGCTTTTAAAAGTTTACGAACATTTTCCTTTTTCTTTTAAAAGGAATTGGACCATTCATTTTAGCAGATAATTCATCAGAAATTAATGGAAAATGTTAATTGTTTTAAAATTTTTATTCAATATTTTCTGTACTTTAAATTTTGATTTAACATTTATTTTCAATATTTTCTGTACTTTAAATTTTGTTTTAATTAGGAGAGTTATTTTTGATAACTTAATCTTGACACATTGCGATAGAAGTTTCTTTAAGATTTGAATTATCTTTCTAATTTTCTTGCTATAGCTCAATTTTTGGACTTAAAATTTATTCTAAATGGTGGTGCACTCTTTAAAAATTTTTCTGGAGAGTAATTCTATCTAGTCTTTTTCCTACTATGAATAAAATAATTTAAGCCAAGGTAAAAGCAAATATAAACCAGAATACTATGTAATTATAAAACTCTTTAAAATTTTCTATGTTTTTGAATCCTTACTCTCCAAATGCAGTATTCAAATTTTTATTTTTTAAAAACATGTCATCAATATCCTCAATGATAGTTGTTGGTTTCTACGTTTTACAATAGCACGCTGATTCATTTTAATTATTTTTTAGTAGAACACAATTTTTTTTACTCCAATATTTATCATTCTATTATACGCAAGTCATGTTGTATTTCTAGCTAGTTACAGCATTATTAAAATTATAAATTATTGTAGAATGATCTATGAGATTTTTAGTATCCAAGTTAGTAATTTAGGTTTAAATCAACTTGTTCTTTGAGTATGTGTAATTTGAGCTAATATTTTTCATTTGCTAAATATATCCTTAAAATTCTGGAGTATTTTCATAAATATTTAATTCATAATTGTTTCTTGATATACTAAAAATATTATTTAAATCTGGTTCATTAAAAGTAGTAACGTATTAGTATATGTTTTTTTAAGTTATTTTGTCTATTAATAGAGTTGATAGATTACCATTTAGAATTAAAGACCCTTAATTAGGTAGATTCATATTAGAGAACATACTTCCTATCTTGGTAGTAATTTGGTCATAGTCCTATAAATTTTATTATGTATTCTATGAATTCATTGAAACACATGAATTTAATATTTTGAAAGAATCGATAATATTTTGAATTGGAAAATCATTGTTTTGCTATAAATAGCTCAGATCATTGTTTTAAATGCTTGAATCTGTATTTTAAATTAATGACTGTAGTTTTTAAATTATTTAATTTTTATCGATAGTCTATATTGATTATTATGAATTGAAAAGTAACCCTGATAGTTTAGCAGTTACTTTATTAGCATATGTTGATATCAAAGAAAATTTAGGTATTTAAAGAGATAATTACTGAAGATTTGTTATTAATAGAGAGCATAAATTATTTAAATCTTATGAAGACTATGTATTTTTACTAATGTCTTCTCCGATTAAACTTAAAGTAATTAATTAGCTTGTAGCTTATAAGTTTGTGCTAGATAGAGTTTGCTAAGTAAGTTAATTTACTTATTGATAATAATCTTTCGTTGGTAAATTTAAATTTGAAACACTAATCATCTAGGTTTAATTGTAAACGCCGAGTTGTGAATCTATGACCTAACTCATTATTACAAGATTCCCTTAAGGTAATACAGTTTGAATTGAATTTACAGTTGACTGATCTTATATTTATCTTCTTAAAATATTCCATGGCTAGATTAATTCTTATTTAGCATCATCCATGCTATTATAATAAAAGAATTAGTAAGTCAAAGGAAGATCTTCATCTAAGCAATACAAAAATTAAATTGAGAACATCGTTTAAAGTGCTACTCCTTGTAGTGGGCTAATTACCAAAGTACAATTATGAGGAGGGAAATTGATATTCAAATTGATAGTCGTTAAGCTTGGCATAACAAAAGAAGGGTTATAGACAGAAAAGCGTGCTTAAATAATAGGTTTTAGGGGATCTACGTTTTTGAAATAGTTCCATATTCTAAATTTAACTTAGTAATAGTCAAATTTAATAACACCAACAACATCATTGTCATATAGCAAAGCTCCAGCATAAGATAAAATATCTGAGGGGATATTCTTATCATAATTAATAACAAAATTCAAATCCTCATTCAAATTAATTTTTTAATTTTAACGAGTAGCAGAAAACTATACTTCTAGCTAGGGGATATTTAGCTCAGTAAATAAGCATATTGTTCTATAATTAGATTTTCTAGAGTCTTTTTATCCGATAACATTTAATATAATAGATGTGTATGGCTAAAATGTTTTTGCAGGAAAAGAAATACTACTTTATCCTTGTTGTAATTAAAGAATATTATTCTTGTAGTCATAGCAAATATGGTCATTAGATGATAAACCAGAGCATTCCCAACTAAAGTTGATGTTTTAAGGGGATTTAGAATCCTAAATTTCAAAGTCTCTAGAGTTGGTATTTAAGGTAAGTTTACTTTAATAACCTATAACTAAACTAGAGCCTCCGATAACCTACAAATACAAATCTGTAATCAAAATATCAACAGATATCTTCTTAATAGCAACTACATTTTTGTTTGAACTCAAATTTACAACCAACTTTTTATTAAAAATTAAAAAATAATATAATTTTACTAATTAAGAAAATTAAATAAGGTTTAATTTTTAATATAGGAAATCTATAATAATAGAATAGATAAAATGAATGAGAAATCAAAAATTACACTAGCGTTTAATTGAGAATTAGATTCTAAGGTGTAAGGAGGAATATCAAATTGATAGCTAGATAAACTGTATTTGCTCAGATTTTGTTATTGAAGTTGGTTAGAAATTAGTTGTAAATCAACAGGCTCGTTATTGTAAGTGATTAAACCTAGCTCGCATATTTCAATATAAAATTAAAAGTAGAAACTCAAGCTCATGTATCTTTTGGTGAATTAAATAAATATAAAGATACTTTAAAATAAAAATAAAAATAAAAAATTAATTAATTTACCTATATAT
>NW_002476423.1:0-7501 GCF_000189635.1 Tetrahymena thermophila SB210
TCATCACTTAAACTAAAAATACTATTTAGACAACTTTTGAATAAACTAGGGAGATCTTAAAGGAAAAAGGATATGATCCATAATGTTTTTTAATCATGATAAGCTGTTTTAGAAGTTATACTAGCAGATGGTAATAGATATTCTAAACTTCAACTTGGGAAAATAATCCAGACAAATTAAGGTCTTTCTTATAAACAATAACAGCCTCTGGCGGTACAGGACCAGGAGAATCTGTAGAAGTAGGATTATGGTGGGCTAACAAATAAAATGATGAAGACCCAATAAGCCAAGTAATAGTTTTAGGGGATTAACCTGCACATCTATAGAATGAAGCTTAAGCTCATAGAAATTCATTTGGATAAACTTATTGGGATAGTACTCCACTAAAAGAATTAACTTATTATGTTCCAGAGTGTTAAAAACTTAGCAGTAAAAAGATTCCTGCGAATACATTTTATCTCCATCCAGGAGCAAAAAGTACATATGAAGATATTGCAAAATTAACTAGCGGAATTAGTGAATATCTAGATATAAATTCAGCCTAAAGCTCCAAAAAATTAACAAATCTGTTTGTCGAATCACTTTTAAAAGATATTGGAAAGCAAGATGGTCGTAGCAACGAATTAATTGCAGCATACAAAGCCAAGTTTTCTTGATTTTGTTATAAAGTAAAATAATTTGTGTTTAATTATTAGTTTTGTATGAAGTATATATTGTAAATTCATATTTTTTATTCTTTTTAAACTCATTAAACTAAAATTAAATTACTAAAAAAATCATCTTTCTAAACTTCTTTTAGTTATATATTTATGAGTAGAGCATATCCAAAATTAAAAGGTATTTAACTTTATGTATGTAGCTTAAAAATTATTTAATAGCTTTGAAAAATGGTTAAATACTCTATCACTAAATATTCTTAATTGTTGGTTGAGAAGAAAAGTTAATCTATATGCTATATATGAGATTCTAAATATATTATTACCAAGAAAACCTTCATATAAATAAATACCTTTAAAATAATCTAATTAATTTTTCAAAAAAGACTGTTAAAAATTCTAAATGTATATTTAAAAAATAACTAGATAATAATTTTATATATTCTAAATGCTTCAGATAAAAAATGAAGCCACTTGGTTTTAGTTAAATGTCTTAAAATGAAATAATAAATCAAAACTTTAACAATATACAATATGAGTTATTCACTTATTATATTCCATTATGTAGTTTACAAATTACTTAATAGTTTTATAAAAATGATTAAATTTTCTATTGATAAATATTCTTAATATTTAAGAGGAAAAATTAATCTTTTTGCTAATATGAGGTTTCAATATATAATTAGCTATAAAAAATTCATATAAAAGCCTTTAAAATAATTTAATTTATCTTTCAAAAAAATTGTTTTTAAAATGTATCTCTTAAAAATGAATGTAAATATTTTTAAATATTCTAAATGCTTCAGATACAAAATGAAACCACTTGATTTTAGTTGAATGTCTAAAAATGAAATAATAAGCCAATCCTCTAATATACAATTGTTAAGGATATATAGTTTTCAAATTATTGAAATACTTTTATAAATAATACTAAATATTCTAAATGCTTGAGAGAAAAAATTAATCAATTTTTGTAAATTATTTACTAACTAGAAAGCTTTGCTCTAAAAACCTTTCAAATGATCTAATTTATTTTTCAAATAATTTGTCAAACGTTTTTAATTGTCTACAAAAAATAAAAAGCTAATATTGTTAAATATTCTAAAAACTTCATATAAAAAACTAAGAATAATAAGTTATTACCTTAATAAATGTATATAATAATAGCAATGGTTAGGGAGTTTTCAAATTATCTATCTATCTAATTGCTTTTCCAAAAATAGTTAAAAACTTTAAACATTGAGATAAAATATTAATCTATTTGCTTGTATATAATTTTATTTTAATAAATGCTTCACAGCACATCTTAATGATATTGAATTAAATAATATAAACATACAATATAATAGATTTAATACATTTTTAATTATATAATAGTTTTATATTTTTAATTAATATATATTTTTTTAAGATAAAATTATATAAAAAATTTATTTATTGTTAAAATCATTATCTTTAAACATTATTTGGATCTTTATGAATTTTCTTTATTTTTTCTTATTTATTAATCAGCTATAAATGATATTAGTTGAAATTGTATTTATTATAGAGAATAAGTTTATAACTACATTTAAACAGGTGAAATAAAAAACATTACAAATTATGAACCAAAGAAATAAGTTCTTTTAATAGATGAAGTTGATGTTTTCTTTAGTAAAGATTTTTTTGGAAACAACTATGAAATTGTAGCACCAATCTAAGATGTAACAATTGAAAACCTGCTAGATAAAATTTGGAGCAATAAATCTGATTGGAATTTTAGCTTTGAAAATATTTCTCAATCTGAGGAGTATAAATAGTGCATAGAAAAATTCAAATAATAGGCTGAATTAATAAAAGAATAAACAAAAATAGTTATTCATGATTTTAAAAATTTCAACAACATAATTGTTGAAAATTATAAAATTCAAAATGACAAAATAAACTATAAAAACTAAGATTAGTATTTAAATAATATATCATATGGATATAGAACTTTATACACCTACTATCTTGAAAATTAGAATTCAAGAATTTCAAATTTTAGCTTAAAGCAATAAAAAGTATTTAAAATTAACTGCGGTAGCTTTAGCTATTCAGAGTTACCTAAAAAGTTTTTCATAATCAAAGGTGTAACTGGAACTTTAGAAACTTTAAGTGGAAAACAATTAGAATTAATTCAATAAAATTATAAAATGAATTAATATACTTTGATCCCTTCAGTGTATGGAAAAAGTAAGTTTTCATTTAATGAACAAAAAGATATTAAAGCAGTTCCTTTAGAAGAGTATTATAATGCTATTACAGATGAGATAAATAAAAACTTAGTTGGAAAAAATAATGCAAAAAGGGCTGTTCTTGTCTTCTTTTCTACTAAAGAGTCTTTATTTGAGTACTACAATAGCTAATAATTTATAGTCTTAAAGTAAAATTAGTAAACTTAAATTATGACAGAAGAAAATTCTATTGAAGAAAGAATGAAAATTGTATATGATTCAACCTGTTCTGCGGTAATTACTTTAATGACTAGGATATTTGGTAGAGGTATAGATTTTAAAGTCAACGACATCACCATATTTTAAAATTATGGAGTTCATGTAATCCAAACTTTCTTTTCTGAAGATAAGTCTGAAGAGACATAGATAAAGGGAAGAACAGCTAGATAAGGCGAAGACGGCACTTATAGCATAGTCCTTTAAAAAGATACTCTTTAAGCTTTCCTTAAAAATGACAAAGACACAATGTAAATAAATAAACGAGATTAGATATATGAAGTTCTTGATAAAAATCGTGAGATTAACTTCGAAAATGACTTCAACAGTAATTTGGAATATTTAACAACTTCAATTAAGAGTCACAAATAATCAGAAATATTTTTAAATTATTTGAAAGATCGTAATTTAAAACAAATAAGTAATCATTTATTGTAGCTAAATTAAGGCCCAAAAGAAAAAAGAAATTCTAAAACTCTTATTGCATTAGATGTAACAGGCTCAATGGGTAATCTCATAACTTAAACTAAAAATACTATCTAAACAACCTTTGAATAAGCAAGGGATATCTTAAAATAAAAAGGTTATGATCCTTAATGCTTTTAAATAATGATATGCTGCTTTAGAAGTTATAATAGTAAATTTGAGGAGATATTAGAAGCTTCAAGTTGGGAAAATAACCCTGATAAATTAAGATCTTACCTATAAAAAATTACAGCTTCTGGTGGTACGTATCCTGGAGAGTCTGTAGAAGTAGGTTTGTGGTGGGCTAATAAATAAAGTGATGAAAATCCAATAGGTTAAGTTATAGTTTTAGGTGATTAGCCTGCACATCTGTAGTAAGAAGCTTAGTCACATAGATAATAACTTGGATAACTTTATTGGGATTCTACTCCTTTAAAAGGTTTAACTTATTATGTTCCAGAGTGTTATAAACTTTAAAGCAAAAATGTCCCAGTAAATACTTTTTATCTAAATTAATCTGCAAAATAAACTTATGAAGAGATTGCAAGTCTAACAAAAGGTATAAGTCAGTTTCTTGATATAAATTCAGCTTAAAGTTCCAAAGAATTAAAAAATGCTTTTGTTGAATAAATTTTAAAAGATATAGGAAAAGAAGATGGTCGCAGTAATGAATTAATTTAAGCATACAAAGAAAAATACTCTTGAGTTTGTTTGTTTATTCAAAATATTATTTTAAATTGATATATTTTGTTTGTGTAATAAACTAACTAACTAACTAACTATATTTTTATATGTTTGATTTTTATTTTTAAAATTTAAAAAGTTGATTTAATATTTTTTATAGTTATTATATTTAAAATTATAATTGATAATCCTTAATTGACTTTCTTACATACAATCAAAAATCTATTTAACTCCAAAAATTTTACACAAAAAAAAACTTACTAAAATTTATCTGCTTTCAATTTTTGTTAAATTTTTCTAATTTTTATCAATTTAAATAAAATTATTTATTTATATTGCTAAAAAAGAAGAACATAGTTCACAATAATATTATGAGAAAAAGGCTTATTTTTCCATAATTTACTAAATTACTTGATACTTCCTTTAATTTTATAACTTATTATCTTATTTTTAATTAATTTCCATCAATAAGCTTTATCCTATAATTAATAAAAGGTTATTTTGTTTTTTCCTTCAATAGCTTCTGGTTTTAGATTTTAAAAATTTTTAGTATTTACAAATACTCTAATATTGGTGATTTTTTTTTACAGATAACAATATATATCACAACGTACACCCCTATATATATATGCCCTTATATAATTTCAAATATTCTTTCTTGTAGTAATAAAAATAATTTTATTTAAATATCCTAAAAAGTATTTACTATTTCAACAATTAAATATATTATCATCCATTTATAGTGCTCAGTTTTAAAATGCTCTCTATTCTCTTTTTGTATGAAAAATTAAGGGATTTATCAATAAGAAAGCTTGAATTATGGTTTTATATATTTACCAATTAATTCTGAATATAAAAACATTCAAAAATCATCTTATTAAACCCCATTAATTGCATTTTAAATCATTAAAATCTAAATATTCTAATTTATCAAATATTTGATTTAAATACAAACAATTTTTACCATTATTTAATATCTTAATACATAAATAAAATTAAATTAAACAAAAAACTAAAAGAAAATGGAGCTAGACTATTCAAGCAATGATGAAGAAGATATTTAATTTGATAACTAAATTTCAAGACAGTAAGTAGGTTAACAAATGAGATTTGTTCATGAAGACAAACTAAAGAACTTTTGCTTAGATGATAACATATTACTATTGCTAAAATTCTTAAATGAAAAATATCCAGATGTAGAATGTATGACTCTTTTTAATCTCATAAATGAATAAATGATGTTAGAAAGTGAATCTACTATAAGATAAATATAACCATTATATTAAGCAACCCTACAAGAGTATAAAAATTAAAAATTTGAAAAAGCATAAATAGAAATCAGTAGATTGTTTAGAGCGATTAATCCTTTGAACTTCCAAAAAATATGTGATGAGGTAAGTGAATCCTACAATTCTAGTAAAGAAATGAATAACTTGGAGGTTGTTATGAATTTTGGAAACACAGGGGTTGGAAAGAGTACTTTCATTCACTACTTAGCAGGATCAAAAATTAATAAGACAATCAATAAAGAAGGGCTAAATCACTGGGAGCCCACTAATCCTTTATACAAAGCTTTAGATCGCGTTATTTCTAAACCAGATGCCAAATCAGAAACAAAGTTTGTCACTCTTGTTAAAATCAAACCTTCAGACTAAGAAGGAAATGAGTTTGGTGATGATGATGAAATTAACTTATGCGATACTCCTGGTTTTTTGGATTCAGAAGGATTAGAAGCAGAGATTTCAAATCTAACTGGAATTCATAAATGTATTTCAGTTTGCAAGAGCATAAAACCTATTGTGTTAGTTAGTGAAGAAGAAATCTCTAATAGAAGTTAAGGAATAAAAAATCTAGCAAACGTTATTAAAAAAATGGTGAATCCTACATAAAATTTTCAATAAATAATTGGAAAATTCTTATTTGTCTTCTGTAAATTTTAAAATGAGAATAATAAGTAGCAACTTCACAATAAACTCAAAAATATTTACAAAAATTTAAATGATGATTAAAAAAAAGATTAAGAATTTTAATATGTGCTTAAAACTATGTTATAATAAACTTAAGATGAAAAAAACATAGTTTTCTTTGATCTCAGTATAAATGGATATGATGTTCATATAAAGGCATATTAAAAATAAATAAGCTATTCAAATGCCAAAGGAAGCTTTTACTTGCTTTTTTACATCTGAAGCAGAAACTTCCATTTCTCAGTAGTTAAAATAAGATCAAAGTAGAATACAAACAGCTTTAAAAAAAAGAAATTTTATACTCATTTTTAAAAAGCTTACTTAGTTAAATTTATTAAAAAAATATATACCAGATTTATCATCTATAACTAATTAATGGGAATAAAATGTTACTTTAGTTGATGAATACATAAATAGCGAAATTTAAAATGTAGATTTATTTATTGACCAAATTATTAATCTCAAGAAGATAGATGAATAATAAGTAACTAACTTTTTAAATACTAAATTAGAACTTTCTAAAATAGATATTTTATATGAACTTTTACCTTAAGCTGAAAATTTGGTGAAAAAATTAAATGGAGCATTATAAAGAGCTATTGCAGCACTACTTGAAAATGTGAAGTTGGAATTGATTTCATACAAATAAAATAATGTAAATGAATATTACTAGAAGCTGTTATTTTTATCAGATGTGATTAAAGATGAAAAATCCATTCATTTATTTATTGCTTAAGTGATGGAGAACATTTCAAACCAAATGAAAAAGTCAGAAATCTTTTTGTAACAAGACAACTTTGTTGGTTTTTTCGATGAGATGCAATAAATTATCAACTATATAGAGAGTTGCCCATTTTTACCTGCTAATCATGTTAAAGATTAAATTGTTAAGACTTTTGATTCGGTTATTTAAGTTATAGAAAACTTAAAGCAGACAATCTTTGATAAAATAAAATAATTAACAGCAAAGACAATTGAATAACATAAAACAGATATACAAAATGCTAAAGAAAAAATTCAATTTATTCTCTAAGAATTCAAAAAATCTAAATTAAATGATGAAATTTGTAAAGAAAAGATAAATATTTTTTAAAATTAATACAGAGAACAAATAGAAAGAGAATACTAAACTCTTGAGGAAAAAATCAAAGCTGTGATAAACGAGGATTCAAGTGATCTGTAAGGACTAAAATAAAGATTTATTTAACTTTAACTATTTTCTAAGTTTTAATCTAAACTTGAGTAACAATTTACAAGT
>NW_002476423.1:7601-16966 GCF_000189635.1 Tetrahymena thermophila SB210
GAAATTTTAGATGAGAATGAACATATTTAATAAAAGTGGATTTTCATTTTGCAGCAACTGAAAATATTAGATGAATTAGAATGTACTCCTTAAAATTAATTCTGTTTTGCTAGTTTACTCTCTGATACCTATGTTAAGAATAAACTTAATGTTCAAAATCTTAAAAATGGATTAGAGCAATAGTTAAGTAACCTTCATCTTCCTAAAATACTAGAGACTTATAAATAGCTTTATGAATAGACTATGTAAAATAAAGAAAATAAAGAACATCAAATGATTTTGAATGATTTAAAGTTTTAGCTTGAAAATGAAATGAAAAAAATCATAACATAAATTTAGTAATACTCTGATAAGCTCAAATAAATTGTAACTTATTCGCCTATTAGCAACCAACTCAAAGAGTAAATGGATAATGCAAATTAAATTATAAATTTATATAAGCGTTTCAATGATTATGTTTATCATTTTAAGGATTATTTGGATGTAGATAAGCTTAAGTCTTAGATTGAATAGGTTAATAACAGCGTTAACTAAATTGCTCATGAAGGACCCAAAAAAATTAAATAAACATTTAATAACAATAATTTCAAAGAATCTAATGATTAATATAAATTTATGTTAGAAATTTTTAAAATCCTTTAACAATAATTTTAAATAGATGAAGAATTCAATAAATTAAGATAAATATAAGAAAACTGCTTCCAAGAACTTTAATAAAAAGTTGAAAATTTAAAGTTAACTAACTCAAAAGCATAAAGATTTGATTTGAATTCAATATGTAGCAAATTAGAGAAGGTAGAAGATGATGATATTTATTAAAATTTTTCTAAATTGCTTTAAGAAATTTTCTAGAAAAAACTTGTAGATATGCTGAATGATGTAAGAGACAAGTCATTAAACTAACAAGAGGAGGTTATCAGATAAGTTTAATCTTTCTTTGATTATGTTCCTAAGGAAATGATAAAATCTCTGAAATAATTAATAGAAGACATTATAAACTCTGATAAAATATAAGAAGAAATCGAAAGTTGCTTTAAACAAAAATGCTATAAAGGACTTAGGAAGCTATAATAAACTCTAGCTGATTCGAGCTTTTATAAGCCATTTAAAATCAAGCTTGAGGAATTCATGGAAAAAGAAATAGAAAATTCTCATATGAAAATAATATCTAATTGCAAAGAATACAACAATTTTGAGAAAAATCTTCAGACTTTAATTAGTATTGGTGCTGAAACAAACTAAGAATATTAACTTTTAGTAGAAGAAAAATTAAATAATGTTTTTGAACAACTATTTTGTGATCAAATTAAAGAAGCTGAAAAGTTAATACAAAATATATTGAATCAAAAAATTAGTAGCCATTAAAAATCTATAGAATTTTTTTCTCATTATTGCTTATTGTGCAATTCTTTGCAAAAGGTTTATGGCAAATTATAAGAATAAGAGTTGAAGCTTTTAAAAGGACTTGATTTTTTCTATGTGTTTGAAAAGATTTAAGAATAAAAATCAAAAGTTACTAACAATATAAAACAAAGAGTAAAGTAAGTTAAAAATTCTGAGGACGATCTTACTTGTTTAAAGGATTAATTTAATATTATTTACTAACTTTAAAATTTTGATGGTGACTCATATCATGAATTAACAGAACATTTGAATTCTAAGCAGTAAAAATTGGAGAAATAGATGGAATAAATTATCTTAAAGAATGTTAATGCATTTAAAATTTAGAAAGAGTATGAAGATTACTACCAATCTTTTTAAAAAGGCTTATAAAATGCTAAAGAAATGTAAAACATTATGCAGCAATTCAATTTTAGCACTCAACAAAAAAAATTATTTGAGAATTTGCTATCAAAATTAAATTAAACTGTTGAATCAATAAATTTAAATCTTAAATAGTGCTTTTAAGGTGATATTTTTGATGATGGTGTTGTTAAAAGTATTAACAACATTTATTTGAATTCGAAATTTATAGATTAATATTTTTCATCTTTGGATTATGTAAAAACTCGTATTGATGAGAGGTTTGTGCAATCTGAATTTTTACTGTAAATTTAAAAGTAGTTTACAGAACCAACAAAAATTGATAAAATAGAATTAGTTACTGAGTATATTTCTAATATGCATAAAATATCTTCAACTTACATCTACATGGAAAAAATCAAAACAGAATGCAATGAAAAGATTAACTAAGCATTAAAAAATTATAAAAATTCTAATGGATCTTTAGAAAAGTTATAAATTCAATTAAAAAAATCTAAATATGGCGATTAAGTAGCACAAAATCATCCTTTTTTCAAAGGTTTTTAGATTAGCGATACAAATTAAAGAATACAACGGTTTGGTATTGATCAAGTCATGGAATAAATTAAGGGCTATTCTGGTATTGATAAAAAAGATGACTTAAACAGAATTTAACTAAAAGAATTTTACCAAAAATTTGTAGATAGTTACAATCAATATTTATAAAAATATTTAACTTCTTTTGAGAAAATTAATTTTATTGACCTCTTGAAAGAAATATAAAATTCAGTCAATAGAATCGGCACAGATGTGTTTATTAAAACAGGAAAAATAGAATAAACATCTTTGAATATAACTACTGAACTTTTAGCAGGTATTTTCTGTTGCTGGACTTGTATAAATTCAAAATATTATTTTGAATCAATAGATTAATCATATGAAAACAGGTAAAGCTTTTTGTTAAAACCTCATCCTGCTTAAATAGTTGCAATTTTTAGGCTTTTAGGTATAGGCTACTCCAAAAGTTATTATTTAATATAATCTAACAGTTTAGCTTAAATCTTGACTGGTGAGGGGAAATCTGTCATTTTGGCTGCTCTGGCATGCTTTTATTCTCTTTGTGGATTTTCTGTTAAGTGCGCTTGCTACAGTAATTAACTAAGTGTTAGGGATTACGAAGAATTCTCGCTTTTGTTTGAAAAGTTAAAAATTAAAAATTAGATTATGTATGGAACATTCAACAAGGTCTGCGAAGAAATATTAAACCAAAGAGGAGATATTAGAGAGCAAGTTTCAAGTTATATCTAAGCAGATAATATTAATTGCTCAAAAACTTCAGATATCAGGAAATAGGTTCTCCTGATAGATGAAGTAGATGTTTTTTTTAGTAAAGACTTTTTTGGAAATAATTATGACATAGTGGCACCAATCTAGGGCCCTGCAGTTGAAAAATTACTTGATAAAATATGGAGTGATAAATTTGATCCAAATTTTAGTTTTAAAACTATTTCTGAGTCTCGAGAGTATAAAATCTGCATAGCTCAATTTCCTAAATGGGTTGAATTAATCACAGAATAAACAAAAATTGTTATTTCTGATTTTAAAAATTTCAATAATGTTATTATTGAAAATTACAAAATTTAAAATGATAAAATTTATTATAAAAATTAAGATTAATATCTTGATAATATTTCATATGGATATAGAACTTTGTATACCTATTATCAGGAAAATTAGAACTCAAAAATTTCTAATGTAGGCCTTTAAAAATAAAAACTCTTCAAAATTAACAGCGGAAGTTTTAGCTATTCAGAGCTACCTAAAAAGTTTTTCATAATTAATGGTGTCACTGGAACTTTAGAAACTTTAAGTAGAAGCCAACTGGAATTAATACAAAATACATATAATATGAAATAATAAACTTTTATACCATCAGTGTATGGAAAGAGTAAATTTTAATTTAACCCCCAAAAAGATGTGAAAGTAGTTTTGTAATAAGAGTATTACAATACTATCACAAATGAAATAAATAGGAATATAGTTGGAAAAACTGATTAAAAAAGAGCAGTACTAGTTTTCTTTAATACCAAAGACATCTTGCTTGACTACTACAATAGTTAATAGTTCAAAACCTTAAAATAATATTCATAGACTTAAATTATGACAGAAGAAAACTCAATTGAAGAAAGAAAGAAAATTATAAAAGATGCAACATACTCTGGTGCAATCACTTTGCTGACCAAAATTTTTGGTAGAGGTATAGATTTCTAAGTTAATGATTCTATCATATTTTAAAATTATGGAATTCATGTTATTCAGACTTTCTTTTCTCAGGATAAGTCTGAAGAGACCTAGACAAAAGGAAGGACAGCAAGATAAGGTGAAGAAGGTTCTTTCAGCATGGTTCTTCAATAAGATACTCTTTAGGCTTTTCTTAAAACAGAAGTAGATAAAAAGAAAATTGAGAAACTTGATGAAATATATGAAGTCCTTGATAGAAATCGTCAGGTTAATTTCGAAAATGACTTTAAAAGTAATATAGAATATAATCAAAAGACCTCTATTACTAGTCATAAATAATCAGAGAACTTCTTAAACTTTTTAAAAGATCGTAATTTATATGAAGTTAAAAAATACTTATTGAAATTGAATTAAGGCCCAAAAGAATAAATTTATTTTAAAACTCTGATTGTTATGGATGTTACAGGATCAATGGGTAGTCTCATCACTTAAACTAAAAATATTATTTAGACAACTTTTGAATAAACTAGAGATATCTTAAAGGAAAAAGGATATGATCCATAATGTTTTTTAATCATGATAAGCTGTTTTAGAAGTTATAATAGCAAATGGGAAGAGATATTCTAAACTTCAACTTGGGAAAACAATCCAGATAATTTAAGGTCTTTCTTATAAACAATAACAGCATATGGTGGTACATACCCAGGAGAATCTGTAGAAGTAGGGTTATGGTGGGCTAACAAAAAAAATGATGAAGACCCAATTAGCCAAGTAATAATTTTAGGGGATTAGCCTGCACATCTATAGAATGAAGCTTAAGAGTTTAGAAATTAATTTGGATAGAGTTATTGGGAAACTACTCCACTAAAAGGACTAACTTATTATGTTCCAGAGTGTTAAAAACTTAACACAAAAAATATTCCTGTAAATACATTTTACCTGCACTAAGGAGCAAAAAGTACATATGAAGATATTGCAAAATTAACAAAAGGAATTTGTGAATATCTTGATATAAATTCTGCTTAAAGCTCAAAAAAATTAACAAATTTGTTTGTAGAATAAATTTTAAAAGATGTTGGAAAGCAAGATGGTCGTAGCAACGAACTAATTGCAGCATACAAAGCCAAATATTCTTGATTTTGTTTTAAAGTAATAATATATGGTTAATAAAAATTTTAAATGCATATATTTTGTCAATTCATGTTTTTGTTCTCTATAAATTGATAAAATCTTTTAAAAACTTATTAAAAAAACTATGCAAATATTTAAAAATTATTTTCCAAACAAAAAGTAAATTATTAAAAAGCCCTATTTTTTGATGAGTCCATCCACATATTATCTACACAATCAACAATAAATTATGTATTTTTTTAATAAAAAAAATAAAAAACCAAATTTAACAATATATAATCCTAGTTATTATTATCAGGTAAATTACTTTAAATATTTCTAATTAAAATTAATAATTGTATTAATTTTAAATCTATTATAAACTTTTTTATAATTTATAAATTATTATTTAAAATATTGTAAGCTTTTAGTGGAAAAAAACCAATAAATTTTTCATTGTCAAATTTCTATAAATTAATCAAATTTTTAATGTTATTTTTACATAATTTTTATAAAATTTATTTTAAATATATATTTTTTAATCCAAGAATAATCTCCATCAATAAATATCTTTAAAAATCCTATTCCAGTCAGTCAATCAACTATTTTTTACCAATGATATTCATTATCAAATAATCATTTAATCATAGATATTCTTAAATTTAATGTACTGTACAAATGAAAAATATTTTTAATCATTGTTGATTTATTTAATTAACAAATTCTCTGCTTAAATTAAAAAGAAAAAGTGTATGAAAAAGAGTTTTAAATACTTACTTTTTTAAGTTTAATTTGGTTAAGTTAAATATTCTTACATAATAAACATCAAGCAATAATATAATTTTTCAATTAAAATTTTATATTAACAATTATATCATCTAATATTCTTACAATTTTTCTGTTTTAACAAGATCTATGTTAACTTATCTTTTTTATACCGGTGATAGTAGGAAAATTGATCCAAAAAATAAGTATTGAAATAGCTTCTCTCTTATATCTCGTTGAGTAACTCTTTTCCATAGCTCTTTTTCATTCAGCCCTAAGAACAAGGCCTCTTTGTATAATTCAATAAGCTAATAAGGGCTTAAGTCTTTCAATCTAGGAGACTTTTCTCTCATAATTGTTGTGAAAACTATTGCTCCTCCAAGGATTTCTTTTTTTCTTTTATATGAATTGAATTTCTCTTCCCACTCTTATTGTTTAACTAATTTCATAGGAGATTTCATAGAATGTAAGTCCCCCTTATTATAATGTGTCATTGCAAGAATATTTTCTACTATTTCCTCTTTTACTGTTTACTCACTAAGGGTAGAAAGTTCAAAAGAGTATTAAGCAATTAAAGATATTTAGTCAACGTAGTTTTTACACTAATGTATTTCAACAGGGTATAATTTGGATATTTTTCCTTTTCTTTATTTAGCTAAGGAATTGTTGAAGAACGTTAAAGGATACTCGCTAAGCTGAGTATTAGAAATAATAAATTCTTCAAAGAAGTTTGATTTAGTTTCAATATCTTCTAAGAATAAATCTTTCATTTATCGTAAGGTTTCTTCTTTATAACCTTTTCCTCAGCTTTGATTGAGTTAAATTTTTTTTTTGTCTTTAATTTATTTTTATTTTTATTTTTATTTTTAAATTTATATTTTAATTTTTAAATTATTCTTTTCTCCATATTTTAATAGCTTTTTCAAGTTAAGTAAAAAGTATTCTTTAGATCGAATCATCAAAGCAGCTTTTTGCTTTAGTAAATTGTTCCTATTAATCATTTTACAATGAATATTAATAGTTAATTATGTATTTTTTTTTGTAATAGACAAATAATTATTTTTCTTGCTTTTAATTAAAATTGTAATATTCAAAATTAATATTTAATTTTTTTCATTTAATTAAAAACTAAATCTATCTTATTTTATTATTTTTATATTAACAATTGAATTTTAAAATAAATATATTTAATTAAAATAATAAATAATTATTTTTATTTCCAACAAAATAAATTAATATAAAATAATAATCGAATAAAGAAAATAAATACTATGTCTATTTCTTTCTTTAAAAATATTTCTACTTATTTCTAGATTTAACAATTTTAAAAAATGGTTGTTTATTTATTTATTAATAGAATTTTTGATAACAATTCAAACGTCTTGTTCAGAATTTTTTTGCTTCCTGATGTTGTTAAATAATCTGATAAGCAATTAAACCCAAGTGATATTTATAATTATATCATCAAAATTAAAATAGAGCAATTAAATTTAATGTAAATATTTAGTTAAAGGCAAATTTTATTTAGTTTAAGGTAAATTTTATTTTTATTATAAATTTCTATGTTAAATGAAACAGGCGAATAAATAAGTGATTGATTAATTAATTTAGTGACTATAAAATTATTAATAGAAATATGCAATATAAATATCTTAGCTGCTTCATTTTTTATCTTTTTGAACTTTTATAGCTTAGTTTTTTAGATGAAATAAATTCATTCCCTTATTATGTAATAATTATATAAATCAAATCAAAAATTTATGATCAGCAATACAAAGATTGCCTGCAGAATTTTTTAGCTATCTGATGATGAAAATGATCTCAAAGGTAATTTAATTAAATTTAGGATTTTATGTATACAATAATTAATTCAAGCTAGCAATTTATTTTCTTTAACCCACCATGTAGAATGAATGAGAGTTAAAATTATTTTTATTCACTAAAATAACAATAATAATAGAAATAACACTTTATAGCTGTTATCTAAATATTCTTTTCATTAATCAATTACATGGCTAATCTAGATTATAAATAATTTTGGATAATTTTATTAATTCAATTTATCTTTAGGATATAAGGGTAATTGACAGTGTTAAGGGATTTAATAACAAATAAGATGAATTTAATGATATTTAGATTCTAAAAAGGAGCTTTCTAAATAATATCTTAAGTAAAATTTACCTCTTGATGGCTAGCTTTACAAAATATGTTATGGATTAACTAAGATTAGATATTTAAAAAATCAATAGAAAATGGAGAGATTTATAATAAGAATTCTTAAATAAATACGTTGGAATAGATGTAAAACCATATTTAAATAATTTTCCTATTTAAATACTTTCTTTTCTAAAGAAAAAAATATCTAAAAATGTCAAGAAAATGAAATTTATAACACTTTTTAAAGTAAAATCTTTGCAAAAAGAAGCGATTCTTACTTAATTTGTATTTTTTGACTTTATGTTTCAAATAAACCTCTAAAATTCAGAGGCAAGTCTGTATTTAAATCTTGAATTTACCTTAAAAGATAAATGCAACATAAGCTTAAATTAAAATGAAGACAACAATTTAAGAAAAAACTTTCCATATAATTATTTTTAAAATATATTATGAAAATTAAGAAGCAATTAAATTTTAATATTATGAAAGAATATTGTATTATACAAAAGCAGCAAAATATTTAACAAAAACACTCATTGTAAGTCTTTTGTATATTACTTTTTAAAATAAGGTTTTTTTTTTGCAATTGTTATTATATGCTAGTTAGATATTTTTATTGTCACCATAACTTTTATTGAAAAAATACCTTACAAAAATGCTAAAAAAATAATTTTTTATTTATTAAAAGGTCAAAATTTTTTTAGAGTATTAATAAGGGGATAGCTTAATTAATGAGGATAAATAGTATATTAATTTATTTTATAAATTTAAAACTTTGTATGATATTAAATAATTTATCTTAATATTAAAATACGCAAATAATCAAAATTAAAATATCACTTATTTTTTATTACTTACATACATATATACATACTTTACTATTATAAATTTATAAGATAATTTTTCTATGTCAAATAAATTACATATTCTAATTGACTTAAATATACTTATATCTTTTTAATTTATAATTGCCTTAAATATTCTAATATTTAACTTAAAAAATATTCTCATTTAGTTTATACTTTGCTATTTATTTATTTATATATCCTAAAATTAATTTTGCCTTAAGCATTATAATTGACTTAAATATACTAATATCTTTTTTATTTCTTATTACCTTAAATATTCTAATATTTAATTTAAAAAATATTCTCATTTAGTTTATACTTTGCTATTTATTTATTAATTAAGAGATCCTAAAATAAATTTTGCCTTAATTATTATAATTACCTTAAATATACTAATATCCTTAATTATTCTAATTTCTATTTTATTTCTTTTATAAAAAAATTCTTAAAAATGTTTTCTTTGCTATTTATTAATAGATCATAAAATATATATATCTCCTT